>NC_084551.2:47572500-47635000 GCF_033978685.3 Nerophis lumbriciformis
GTATGAAAATGAAAAATACGAGCATGTACAATACTCAATACTTGGTTGGAGCTCCTTTTGCCTCAATTACTGCGTTAATGCGGCGTGGCATGGAGTCGATGAGTTTCTGGCACTGCTCAGGTGTTATGAGAGCCCAGGTTGCTCTGATAGTGGCCTTCAACTCTTCTGCGTTTTTGGGTCTGGCATTCTGCATCTTCCTTTTCACAATACCCCACAGATTTTCTATGGGGCTAAGGTCAGGGGAGTTGGCGGGCCAATTTAGAACAGAAATACCATGGTCCGTAAACCAGGCACGGGTAGATTTTGCGCTGTGTGCAGGCGCCAAGTCCTGTTGGAACTTGAAATCTCCATCTCCATAGAGCAGGTCAGCAGCAGGAAGCATGAAGTGCTCTAAAACTTGCTGGTAGACGGCTGCGTTGACCCTGGATCTCAGGAAACAGAGTGGACCGACACCAGCAGATGACATGGCACCCCAAACCATCACTGATGGTGGAAACTTTACACTAGACTTCAGGCAACGTGGATCCTGTGCCTCTCCTGTCTTCCTCCAGACTCTGGGACCTCGATTTCCAAAGGAAATGCAAAATTTGCATGGTTGGGTGATGGTTTGGGGTGCCATGTCATCTGCTGGTGTCGGTCCACTCTGTTTCCTGAGATCCAGGGTCAACGCAGCCGTCTACCAGCAAGTTTTAGAGCACTTCATGCTTCCTGCTGCTGACCTGCTCTATGGAGATGGAGATTTCAAGTTCCAACAGGACTTGGCGCCTGCACACAGCGCAAAATCTACCCGTGCCTGGTTTACGGACCATGGTATTTCTGTTCTAAATTGGCCCGCCAACTCCCCTGACCTTAGCCCCATAGAAAATCTGTGGGGTATTGTGAAAAGGAAGATGCAAAATGCCAGACCCAAAAACGCAGAAGAGTTGAAGGCCACTATCAGAGCAACCTGGGCTCTCATAACACCTGAGCAGTGCCAGAAACTCATCGACTCCATGCCACGCCGCATTAACGCAGTAATTGAGGCAAAAGGAGCTCCAACCAAGTATTGAGTATTGTACATGCTCATATTTTTCATTTTCATACTTTTCAGTTGGCCAACATTTCTAAAAATCCCTTTTTTGTATTAGCCTTAAGTAATATTCAAATTTTGTGACACACGGAATTTTGGATTTTCATTTGTTGCCACTTCAAATCATCAAAATTAAATGAAATAAACATTTGAATGCATCAGTCTGTGTGCAATGAATAAATATAATGTACAAGTTACACCTTTTGAATGCAATTACTGAAATAAATCAAGTTTTTCAAAATATTCTAATTTACTGGCTTTTACCTGTATATATATACTTTATGTATATGACTGCATCTCTAGTTTTGTGAGTGTTTGTTTATTAATATTAACAAAAAAAAAAGGGCATGTTTCACTCTCCGATATGTTAAAAAGATTGATCTCTTGCTTAAAAGACGTGTCAAAATCTGTCCATATTAGATCTGTGATCCTCTGGCCGTCATGCTCATGCTGTGTCCTCACAGGCTCCATACAGTTAACATGAGGACAATGAACCATTAAACATGAAATTTCCAAAACTCAGGTAAGAAGAAAAAAAGTCATTGATAATGTTAACACAGCAGGCCAAAGTGGCCCAAATCAGATTTTTTCTAAATCTGATTTTTTTTAGCTCGCCTAAAGCTGTTGAAAAAGTCCCATATGGGTCGCATTCAGGTCGCATTGTGTTTAGACTTAAGTCATACTTGCCAACCCTCTCGGATTTTCTGGGAGACTCCCGAAATTCAGCGCCTCTCCCGAAAACCTCCCGGGACAAATTTTCTCCCGAAAATCTCCCGAAATGACCTGAGTGACGTGTCGACAGTCTGTTTTCACGTCCGCTTTCCCACAATATAAACAGCGTGCCTGCCCAATCACATTATAAGTGGAGAATGATCGACGGCGAGTTCTTGGTTTCTTATGTGGGTTTATTGTTAGGCAGTTTCATTAACGTCCTCCCAGCACGGTAACAACACACAACAACAGCAGTCACGTTTTCGTCTACCGTAAAGCAGATCGTCTGCCGTAAACAGCAATGTTGTGACACTCTTAAACAGGACAATACTGCCATCTACTCTACATGCATATGTGACAATAACATCTACGGCTTTTAGAGAGTGCAGTGCACAACTGCGTACACAACAAGGAGACGAAGCAGAATGCATCATCTGAGAGGGTGTTCAGCATGGTTAGAAAAATAGTGACAGAGAATAGAACAAGGATGGACAATTCAACCCTTAACTCAACAATGAGTAGATGAGTGTTATGTGTGTGTATATGTGTAAATAAATGAACACTGAAATTCAAATATTTATCTTATTTATATATGTATAATACAATATATATATATATATATATATATATATATATATATATATATATATATATATATATATATATATATATATATATATATATATATATAGAATTCACTGAAAGTCAAGTATTTCTTATATATATATATATATATATATATATAAAATACTTGACTTGGTGAATTCTAGCTGTAAATATACTCCTCCCCTCTTAACCACGCCCCCAACCACGCCATCCCCCTCCCGCCCCCCCACCCCCCACCTCCCGAAATTGGAGGTCTCAAGGTTGGCAAGTATGACTTAAGTCCCATTTGAAAAGATCAGATTCCAATCGGATTTGGACTACTTCTTGATGTGGCATAAATCTGATGCGAAAAGATCAGATTCGAAGCCCTTTGGAGAGTTTAGACTGGCAAAAAAAATCTGATCTTTGTCACTTGAGGGCAAAAAATCGGAAAGGGTGTGCAGTGTAAACAGGGCCATAAAAGCTTTTGAAATGTAGGATAATATTTGGTGACGGGGTAAACATTAAAGATGTTTTACTGAGTGTCATAATAGCGACATAACTGCCATAAACCGCTATAAATGTCCATGAGGCTATTATTCTTTATACTTACTCATCACCGCTGAGGATTGTAGCGGTGCAAGTTCAGCTGCATTTCTCACTGCTGTGGTAAATATAGACACATTCAGGGAAATTGAGCGTGACAGAAGGTCAGCTCTCATTGTCAAGTGAATGCCGCTCTGAAAATGTCAATCAAAAGTTACGCAGGGTTACATTTGGAAAGGCCGAATTTGTGATACAGTTGTTGTCTTGTGTGAGACCCGCCCTTTGGTACCGAGCTGCAACTAGCAATTAAAGCCAGCACCTCCAGGAATTTGCCATGTCGCGATTGTACCAATTCACGTAACTTCATCCAATACGTGGATTATGTGCTTACTCGCAACTTTGTCCAATGCCAGCAACTTCCCCTCACTTTTTGGCTAATCAGCGTCATTTGTCTCAAGGTATGTTTGTTTGTTGTGTAGATGAAGCAGGAACAGAAACATGTAACCATATAGCAACTATTTATTGCTGAAATTGTTGTCTTCCTGCATATCTCAGACCTACTTTTGGTTTCTGTCTATGGCGCTATATCTTCTGGATAATGTACTATATTTTGGCGGGCACTAGGACCATGCTCTTACCCAGCTGGTCTGGGCGTGGTTTCAGAGTCTTCTTGGGCGCACTGTCAAGGCAAAATTTAATTGTATCATCATTCCTATGTTGGCAGTCTTGGATTAAAGACCTTAAAACTGGGGTGTCCCAAGTGCGGCCCGCCGGGGTCTTTAATTTGTGGACAACATTAATAATTTAGGTCAAGGACCATAATTTATGTTTTGAAGTGATCACAGCACTTATTAATATGACCCAATCCAGACAACCTTCCCTAGTCATGGCTCCAAAAGCGCCTATCTGGCACGCATATGTGACCTGACCTACAAATTAATATTTTTTTGTACAAAACCCAAAACCAGTGACGTTGGTACGTTGTATAAATCGTAAATAAAAACAGAATGCAATGATTTGCAAATCCTTTTCAACCTATATTCAATTGAATAGACTGCAAAGACAAGATACTTAACGTTCGAACTGGAAAACTTTGTTATTTTTTGCAAATAATAGCTCATTTGGAATATGAAGCCTGCAACATGTTTCCAAAAAGCTGGCAAAAGTGGCAAAAAAAGACTGAGAAAGTTGAAGAAAGCTCATCAAACACTTATTTGGAACATCCCACAGGTGAACATTCTATTTGGGAACAGGTGGGTGCCATGATTGGGTATAACAGCAGCTGCACGTAAGCGATGATATTATGGACCTTCGATCCCTCAGGCGGTACTGCATCAAAAAGCGACATCAGTGTGTAAAGGATATCACCACATGGGCTCAGGAACACTGTAGAAAACCACTGTCAGTAACTACAGTTCATCGCTACATCTGTAAGTGCAACTTAAAACTCTATTATGCAAAGCGAAAGCCATTTATCAACAACACCCAGAAATGGGACGTCGATGTGAATGACTTGGAGAGGACCGCATATGTGGGTGACCCCCCCTCCCCCTCTAGGGGAGACTGGATGCAATGGACGTCGAGTGGGTCTGACATAATATTGTGAAAGTCCAGTCCATAGTGGATCTAACATAATAGTGAGAGTCCAGTCCATAGTGGATCTAACATAATAGTGTGAGAGTCCAGTCCATAGTGAATCTAACATAATAGTGAGAGTCCAGTCCATAGTGGATCCAACATAATAGTGAAAGTCCAGTCCATAGTGGGGCCAGCAGGAGACCATCTTGAGTAGGTAGACGGGTCAGCAGCGCAGAGACATCCCCAACCGATGCACAGGCGAGCGGTCCACCCCGGGTCACAAATTAAAGAAAACAATGGGAGCCACAAAACTCTTTTGAAATTTAAAATGAAATAACACTACATACAAAGTTTTTTTTTGCTTTGTGCTATGTATAATACCTGGGATTTATATAGTGCTTTTCTAAGTACCCAAAGTCGCTTTACATGTAGAACCCATCATTCAGTCACACCTGGTGGTGGTAAGCTACTTTCATAGCCACAGCTGCCCTGGGGTAGACAGACGGAAGCGTGGCTGCAATTTGCGCCAACGGCCCCTCCGACCACCACCATTCATCAATCAATTCACCGGTGTGAGTAGCACCGGGGGCAAAGAGTGAAGTGTCCCGCCCAAGGACACAACGGCAGCGATTTTTGGATGGTAAGAGGCGGGGAGCGAACCTGCAACCCTCAGGTTTCTGGCACGGTTGCTCTACCCACTACGCCATGCCGCCCCGTATAAACGGGGTCTCAGACACGCGGCCCGCACCTTAATATGAAAATGTAATGTTAGTGCGGCCGAAGAGTTTTATGTGAATGGCGCTTGACAGCGTCATACTTGCCAACCCTCCCGATTTTTCCAGGAGACTCCCGAATTTCAGGGCAATTATTCTCTCGAATGTCTGATGATTTTCACCCAAACAACAATAATAAGGGCGTGTCGTAATGGCACTGCCTTTAGCGCTCTCTACAACCTGTACATACAGCGTGCCAGCCCAGTTACATGTTATATGAGGCTTCTGCAGACACACATCAGTGACTGCAAGGCATACTTGGTCAACAGCCATACAGGTCACACTGAGGGTGGCCATATACAAACTCCGTTTCCATATGAGTTGGGAAATTGTGTTAGATGTAAATATAAACAGAATACAATGATTTACAAATCATTTTCAACCCATATTCAGTCGAATATGCTACAAAGACAACATATTTGATGTTCAAACTGATAAACATTTTTTTTTTTGCAAATAATCATTAACTTTAGAATTTGATGCCAACAACACGTGACAAAGAAGTTGGGAAAGGTGGCAATAAATACTGATAAAGTTGAGGAATGCTCAGCAAACACTTATTTGGAACCTCCCACAGGTGTGCAGGCTAATTGGGAACAGGTGGGTGCCATGATTGGGTATAAAAGTAGATTCCATGAAATGCTCAGTCATTCACAAACAAGGATGAGGCGAGGGTCACCACTTTGTCAACAAATGCGTGAGCAAATTGTTGAACAGTTCAAGAAAAAACTTTCCCAACCAGCTATTGCAAGGAATTTAGGGATTTCACCATCTATGGTCCGTAATATCATCAAAGGGTTTAGAGAATCTGGAGAAATCACTGCACGTAAGCACCTAAGCCCGTGACCTTCGATCCCTCAGGCTGTACTGCATCAACAAGCGACATCGGTGTGTAAAGGATATCACCACATGGGCTCAGGAACACTTCAGAAACCCACTGTCAGTAACTACAGTTGGTCGCTACATCTGTAAGTGCAAGTTAAAACTCTCCTATGCAAGGCGAAAACCGTTTATCAACAACACCCAGAAACGCCGTCGGCTTCGCTGGGCCTGAGCTCATCTAAGATGGACTGATACAAAGTGGACAAGTGTTCTGTGGTCTGACGAGTCCACATTGCAAATTGTTTTTGGAAACTGTGGACGTCGTGTCCTCCGGACCAAAGAGGAATGAACCATCCGGATTGTTATAGGCGCTAAGTTGAAAAGCCAGCATCTGTGATGGTATGGGGGTGTATTAGTGCCCAAGACATGGGTAACCTACACATCTGTGAAGGCTCCATTAATGCTGAAAGGTACATACAGGTTTTGGAGCAACACAAGTTGCCATCCAAGCAACGTTACCATGGACGCCCCTGCTTATTTCAGCAAGACAATGCCAAGCCACGTGTTGTATCAACGTGGCTTCATAGTGAAAGAGTGCGGGTACTAGACTGGCCTGCCTGGAGTCCAGACCTGTCTCCCATTGAAAATGTGTGGCGCATTATGAAGCCTAAAATATCACAACAGAGACCCCCGGACTGTTGAACAACTTAAGCTGTACATCAAGCAAGAATGGGAAAGAATTCCACCTGAGTAGCTTAAAAAATGTGTCTCCTCAGTTCCTAAACATTTACTGAGAGTTGTTAAAAGGAAAGGCCATGTAACACAGTGGTAAACATGCCCTTTCCCAACTACTTTGGCACGTGGTGCAGCCATGAAATTCTAAGTTAATTATTATTTTCAAAAAAAAAAAAAGGTTTATGAGTTTCAACATCAAATATCTTGTCTTTGTAGTGCATTCAATTGAATATGGGTTGATTTGCAAATCATTGTATTCCGTTTATATTTACATCTAACACATTTTCTCAACTCATATGGAAACGGAGTTTGTAAACAACTTTAACACTGTTACAAATATGCGCCACACTGTGAACCCACACCAAACAAGAATGACAAACACATTTCGGGAAAACATCCGCACTGTAACACAACATAAACACAACAGCACAAATACCCAGAATCCCATGCATCCCTAACTCTTCGGGGCTACATTATACAAACGTGCTACCACCAAACCCAGCCCCTCCAAACCTGCCCACCCCACACATCAAACCCCACCCCCCGTGCGTCGGTTGAGGTGGGCGGGGTTTGGTGGTAGCGGGGGTGTATATATTGTTTATACGGCCACCCTCAGTGTGACCTGTATCGCTGTTGACCAAGTATGCCTTGCAGTCACTTATGTGTGTCAGCAGAGGCCGCATACATAATGTGACCGGGCCGGCACGCATATAGTATGGTGAAAAAGCGGACGCGACGACAGGTTGGAGAGGATGCTAATAAAGGCAGTGCCTTTGAGGCACGCCCTCAATATTGTTGGCCGGGTGAAAATCGGAGAATATTAACCCCCGGGAGATTTCCGGGAGAGGCACTGAAATCTGGAAGTCTCCCGGAAAAATCGGGAGTGTTGGCAAGTATGCAGCTGAGTCGCATCAGAGTGATCAAAGAGCCGCGGGTTGCCGACCCCTGAGCTAGACCGTGTAGTATTTTATACGTAAGTAGTAAAACCTTAAAAAACTTTGAATATTACCGGAATTTTGCAACGCTTTACAGTGTATTTCTAATCCTTTTAAAAATGTTAATAAAGTCCGGAAATATTCTGGGGCACAAATCATTTCCTCGAGGCTCCTATGAAGGGTTTATTAAGACATAAAATCTGACTTAAGACGCGGTTCTCATGTGTTTGTCAGCCTGTTAGAATCCGTCCCGAGTTGGAACACATACATCATGAACGAGAAGGCGGTTTTGCAAATAGGAATAAATATTTATGAGCACTGGCTCCAGTCATGAAACCTTCTTTGCATTTGCATGATTTTCTATTTGAGCGGTACAAGCTGACGAGCAGACGTCTTCTCCTTCCAGCTGCACGTTCTCCGTCTGCAAGTATACGTGCTGACATTCCGCGCGTGTGTCCGCACTAGGGTGTCACATTAGGCGTGACCCCGGACACTTGACCCGCGGCTCCGCTGGTTGCCGCTGCAGTGACCCGGTCCCACGGGGGCCGGCGGACGTGTCCCGTTTCGTCTTTTGACATTCTCTCTCATTTGCATTTTAATTGTAATCGCCGCCGCGACACTTGTGCAGGGTCAGCGCGTGGCGTCGAGACTCGGGCCGCCGTGTCGCGATTATGCAGCTCATGCCACGTAATTGCAACCATATGACTGTCGTTTTGGATATTGCTGTCTTTATACGGCACCATAAAAGCCTATTCAAGTATATTTGAAGTACAAACCCCGTTTCCATATGAGTTGGGAAATTGTGTTGGATGTAAATATAAACGGAATACAATGATTTGCAAATCATTTTCAACCCATATTCAGTTGAATATGCTACAAAGACAACATATTTGATGTTCAAACTGATAAACATTTTTTTGTTGTTGCAAATAATCATTAACTTTAGAATTTGATGCCAGCAACACGTGACAAAGAAGTTGGGAAAGGTGGCAATAAATACTGATAAAGTTGAGGAATGCTCATCAAACACTTATTTGGAACATCCCACAGGTGAACAGGCAAATTGGGAACAGGTAGGTGCCAGGATTGGGTATAAAAACAGCTTCCCAAAAAAGGCTCAGTCTTTCACAAGAAAGGATGGGGCAAGGTACACCCCTTTGTCCACAACTGCGTGAGCAAATTGTTGAACAGTTTAAGAAAAACCTTTCTCAACCAGCTATTGCAAGGAATTTAGGGATTTCACCATCTACGGTCCGTAATATCATCACAGGGTTCAGAGAATCTGGAGAAATCACTGCATGTAAGCAGCTAAGCCCGTGACCTTCGATCCCTCAGGCTGTACTGCATCAACAAGCAACATCAGTGTGTAAAGGATATCACCACATAGGCTCAGGAACACTTCAGAAACCCACTGTCAGTAACTACAGTTGGTCGCTACATCTGTAAGTGCAAGTTAAAACTCTCCTATGCAAGGCGAAAACCGTTTATCAACAACACCCAGAAACGCCGTCGGCTTCGCTGGGCCTGAGCTCATCTAAGATGGACTGATAAAAAAGTGGAAAAGTGTTCTGTTGTCTGACGAGTCCACATTTCAAATTGTTTTTGGAAACTGTGGACGTCGTGTCCTCCGGACCAAAGAGGAAAAGAACCATCCGGATTGTTATAGGCGCAAAGTTGAAAAGCCAGCATCTGTGATGGTATGGGGGTGTATTAGTGCCCAAGACATGGGTAACTTACACATCTGTGAAGGCTCCATTAATGCTGAAAGGTACATACAGGTTTTGGAGCAACATATGTTGCCATCCAAGCAACGTTACCATGGACGCCCCTGCTTATTTCAGCAAGACAATGCCAAGCCACGTGTTACATCAACGTGGCTTCATAGTAAAAGAGTGCGGGTACTAGACTGGCCTGCCTGTAGTCCAGACCTGTCTCCCATTGAAAATGTGTGGCGCATTATGAAGCCTAAAATACCACAACGGTGACCCCCGGACTGTTGAACAACTTAAGCTGTACATCAAGCAAGAATGGGAAAGAATTCCACCTGAGAAGCTTAAAAAATGTGTCTCCTCAGCTCCCAAACGTTTACTGAGTGTTGTTAAAAGGAAAGGCCATGTAACACAGTGGTGAACATGCCCTTTCCCAACTACTTTGGCACGTGTTGCAGCCATGAAATTCTAAGTTAACTATTATTTGAAAAAAAAAAAAAAAAGTTTATGAGTTTGAACATCAAATATGTTGTCTTTGTAGTGCATTCAATTGAATATGGGTTGAAAATGATTTGCTAATCATTGTATTCCGTTTATATTTACATCTAACACAATTTCCCAACTCATATGGAAACGGGGTTTGTATATTTGAAGTACAAGATGTCGTAAACTTTTCACTATCAATTCAACAAGTCCAGTTTCAGTTTGCAGCCACGAAATTAATCAATTAATTAGTACATTTTACACACTTTTACCATAGTAAATAGTCTGTTCCAGTGTCAAACTGTTGCTGTTATGATACCTTTATTAACTGTATGGGCCATGTCACATTTTTACATTCTTAAAGGGCAACTGAATATTTTTGGGGGAATTTTGAGTATTTTTCACAATTATTAAGACAAAGACAAAGGTATTATTATTATTTTTTTGCATCCTAACATATTTTGATATTGACACATGTCATGTGTACATCTCCTAAGGGTATTCTAGTAATGTATGCACAGATGAGATGTGTCAATATCAAAGTATTACTTTGTATGACTTTTTGGCAACCAAGAACCTATTATTTAATGAATACATCCAAACATTTTATTGATATTTATTATGTGCTTCAACAAATTACAGTTAATATTGTATGTAGCTTCTAAAAAAGAAAGAGGTTATAGCACATCAACATTGGATCTATAATAGTCCTTTACAATTAATACGATAGAAATAGACAACGCTTGAAGGTCTCAATAATTTTAAACACACATCCTTATGATGAGCACAAATATTAAGTGTTTATCTTACATGTAGTAATCATTTATGAATGGATAAAGGCCAGAAATAAAGCTTTACCACGCGGCAGGAGTCAATTTTTGGCATGGGGACCCCCAAAAAAATTTGACGCCCCCCCCCCTTACCTCTATTTTTTGGGTCCAATTATTATAGTTTTTATGTTATTAACGTTTTTTTTCCTCACAACCAGCCCTCCAAACATGTCAATATCTCTTGTCTCTATCATTTGTGCTATGTTTGTGCTACAATTTAGTTTTTTCTATTATAATTTTATTTCTATTAATGTTTTATGATTCATAACCAGCCCCCTCACCTTATCAAAATCTCCCCAAACCAATCCCAAACGTTTGTGCTGGTTTGTGCTGAAATTTTGATTTGTCTACCTATTATAATTGTATTGTTATTAACGTATTATGATTCATAACCAGCCACGCTACCTTCTCAACAGCACCCGGAACCAGTCCAAAACGTTTGTGTACTTTTGTGCTGCGAACATTCTTGGTTTAACCATTATAGTTTTTATGTTGAGTTTATGTTTTTTATGTTCTTAACATGTTATTATTCATAATTAATCCTCCAAGTCTTCGACCATGTGAAAATCTACCCAAACTTCTCCCAATCATTTGTGCTACGTTTGTGCTGCATTTTTTTTGGTCTAGCATTATTTTATTGTTATTAACGTTTTATGATTAATAACCAGCCACGCCACCTTCTCAACAGCACCCGGAACCAGTCCCAAACGTTTGTGTACTTTTGTGCTGCGAACATTTTTGGTTTAACCATTATAGTTATTATGTTGAGTTTATGTTTTTTATATTATTAACATGTTATTATTCATAATTAATCCTCCGGGTCTTGGACCATGTCAAGATCTACCCAAACTTTTCCCAATCATTTGTGCTACGTTTGTGCTGCATTTTTTTTGGTCTAGCGTTATTTTATTGTTATTAACGTTTTATGATTAATAACCAGACACGCCACCTTCTCAACAGCACCCGGAACCAGTCCCAAACGTTTGTGCTACTTTTGTGCTGCAAACATTTTTGGTTTAACTATAATAGTTTTTATGTTAATTAATGTTTTATGTTTTTTATGTTATTGACGTGTTATTATTCATAATCAATCCTCCGAGTCTCCGACCACGTCAAAATCTCCCCAAACCTTTCTCAATAATTTGTGCTACGTTTGTGCTGCATTTTTTTCCCTAACATTATAATTTTATTGTTATTAACGTTTTATGATTCATAACCAGCCACTCCATCTGCCTCAAAATCTCTCCAAACCATCCATCCATCCATCCATTTTCTACCGCTTATTCCCTTTGGGGTCGCGGGGGGTGCTGGAGCCTATATCAGCTACAATCGGGCGGAAGGCGGGGTACACCCTGGACAAGTCGCCACTTCATCGCAGGGCCTCTCCAAACCAGTCCCAAACATTTGTGCTGCATTTTATTTTGTCTCACACTATAATTGTATTGTTATTAACGTTTTATGATTCATAACCAGCCACGCCACCCTCTCAACAGCACCCAGAACCAGTCCCAAACGTTTGTGCTACTTTTGTGCTGCAAACATTTTTGGTTTAACTATTATAGTTTTTATGTTTATCAACGTTTTATGATTAATAACCAGCCCCCTCACCTTCTCAAAATCTCCCCAAACTTTTCCCAATCATTTGTGCTATGTTTGTGCTGCAATTTTGTTTTGTCTAACTATTATGATTTTATTGTTATCAACGTTTTATGATTCATAACCAGCCATTCAATCTTCCTCAAAATCTCTCCAAACCAGTCCCAAACATTTGTGCTGCATTTCATTTTGTCTCAAATTATAATTTTATTGTTATTAACGTTTTATGATGAATAACCAGCCACGCCACCTTCTCAACAGCACCCGGAACCAGTCCCAAACGTTTGTGCTACTTTTGTGCTGCAAACATGTTTTTGGTTTAACTGTTATAGTTTTTATGTTTATCAACATTTTATGATTAATAACCAGCCCCCTCACCTTCTCAAAATCTCCACAAACTTTTCCAAATCATTTGTGCTATGTTTGTGCTGCAATTTTGTTTTGTCTAACTATTATGATTTTATTGTTATTAATGTTTTATGATTCATAACCAGCCATGCCACCTTCTCAACAGCATCCGGAACTAGTCCCGAAAGTTTGTGCTCCTTTTGTGCTGCAAACATTTTTGGTTTAACTAATTAGTTTAATTAGTCGTCCGAGTCTCCGACCATGTCAAAATCTACCCAAACTTTTCCCAATCATTTGTGCTAGTTTGTGCTGCATTTTTTTGGGTCTAACATTATTTTATTGTTATAAACGTTTTAGGATTAATAGCCAGCCACTCCATCTTCCTCAAAGTTTCTCCAAACCAGTCCCAAACGTTTGTGCTGGTTTGTGCTGCATTTTATTTTGTCTCACATTATAATTTTATTGTTATTAACGTTTTATGATGAATAACCAGCCACACCACCTTCTCAACAGCACCCGGAACCAGTCCCAAACGTTTGTGCTACTTTTGTGCTGCAAACATTTTTGGTTTAGCTATCATAGTTTTTATGTTTATTAACGTTTAGTTTTTTATGTTATTGACGTGATGTTATTCATAATTAGTCTGTGACCATGTCAAAATCTCCCCAAACCTTTCCCAATCATTTGTGCTACGTTTGTGCTGCATTTTGTGGT
The DNA here is from genome assembly GCF_033978685.3 of Nerophis lumbriciformis. Classification (NCBI taxonomy): domain Eukaryota; kingdom Metazoa; phylum Chordata; class Actinopteri; order Syngnathiformes; family Syngnathidae; genus Nerophis; species Nerophis lumbriciformis. Next base: position 47,585,935 of record NC_084551.2, read on the forward strand.
TTAATATTATAATTTTATTGCTATTAACGTTTTATAATTCATAACCAGCCACTCCACCTTCTCAACAGCACCCGGAACCAGTCCCAAACGTTTGTGCTACTTTTGTGCTGTAAACATTTTTGGTTGAACTATTATAATTTTTATGTTTATCAACGTTATATGTTTTTTATGTTTTTGGCGTGTTATTATTCATAATTAATCCTCCGAGTCTTGGACCATGTCAAAATCTCCCCAAACTTTTCCCAATCATTTGTGCTAGTTTGTGCTGCATTTGTTTTGGGTCTAACATTATTTTATTGTTATAAACGTTTTAGGATTAATAACCAGCCACTCCATCTTCCTCAAAGTTTCTCCAAACCAGTCCCAAACGTTTGTGCTGGTTTGTGCTGCATTTATTTTGTCTCACATTATAATTTTATTGTTATAAACGTTTTATGATAAATAACCAGCCACACCACCTTCTCAACAGCATCCGGAACCAGTCCCAAATGTTTGTGCTACTTTTGTGCTGCAAACATTTTTGGTTGAACTATTATAGTTTTTATGTTTATTAACGTTTAGTTTTTTTATGTTATTGACGTGATGTTATTCATAATTAGTCTGTGACCATGTCAAAATCTCCCCAAACTTTTCCCAATCATTTGTGCTACGTTTGTGCTGCATTTTTTGGTCTAATATTATAATTTTATTGCTATTAACGTTTTATGATTCATAACCAGCCACTCCACCTTCTCAACAGCACCCGGAACCAGTCCCAAACGTTTGTGCTACTTTTGAGCTGCAAACATTTTTGGTTTAACTATTATAATTTTTATGTTTATCAACGTTATATGTTTTTTATGTTTTTGGCGTGTTATTAATCATAATTAATCCTCCGAGTCTTCGACCATGTCAAAATCTCCCCAAACCTTTCCCAATCATTTGTGCTATGTTTGTGCTGCATTTTTTTTGGTCTAACATTATTTTATTGTTATTAATGTTTTATGATTAATAACCAGCCACTCCACCTTCTCAAAATCTCCCCAATTCAGTCCCAAACGTTTGTGCTGGTTTGTGCGCCATTTTAATTTGTCTAGCGTTATAGTTGTATTGTTATTAACGTTTTATGATGATTAACCAGCCACGCCACCTTCTCAACAGCACCCGGAACCAGTCCCAAACGTTTGTGCTACTTTTGTGCTGCAAACATTTTTGATTACACCATTATAGTTTTTATGTTGAGTTTATGTTTTTTATGTTTTTGACATGTTATTATTCATAATTAATCCTCCGAGTCTTCGACCATGTCAAAATCTCCCCAAACCTTTCCCAATCATTTGTGCTATGTTTGTGCTGTATTTTTTTGCGTCTAACATTATTTTATTGTTATTAATGTTTTATGATTAATAACCAGCCACTCCACCTTCTCAAAATCTCCACAAACCAGTCCCAAACGTTTGTGCTGATTTGTGCTGCATTTTAATTTGTCTAGCATTATAGTTGTATTGCTATTAACGTTTTATGATGATTAACCAGCCACGCCACCTTCTCAACAGCACCCGGAACCAGTACCAAACATTTGTGCTACTTTTGTGCTGCAAACATTTTTGGTTTAACTATTATAGTTTTTATGTTTATTGACGTTTAGTTTTTTATTTTATTGACGTGATGTTATTCATAATTAGTCTGTGACCATGTCAAAATCTCCCCAAACTTTTCCCAATCATTTGTGCTATGTTTGTGCTGCATTTTTTGGTCTAATATTATAATTTTATTGCTATTAACGTTTTATGATTCATAACCAGCCACTCCACCTTCTCAACAGCACCCGGAAACAGTCCCAAACGTTTGTGCTACTTTTGTGCTGCAAACATTTTTGGTTACACCATTATAGTTTTTATGTTTATCAAGGTTTTATGTTTTTTCTGTTATTGACGTGTTATCATTCATAATTAGTCTCCGACCATGTCAAAATCTCCCCAAACTTTTCCCAATTATTTGTGCTACGTTTGTGCTGCATTTAACATTATAATTTTATTGATATTAGCGTTTTATGATTCATAACCAGCCACCTCACCCTCTCAAAATCTCCCCAAACTAGTCCCAAACATGCATGTATTATAGTTTTTTTGTTATTATGTTTTTTGATACATAACCGGCCCCAGTACCTTGTCAAATTCTCCCAAAACCGGGACCATTCGTTTGTGCTACGTTTGTGCTGCAAAAATGTTTAACTATTACAATTTATGGTTATGAACCATTAAGCATTAATAACAATAACTAAAACAGTTACACACAAAAAATGGAGCACCAAACATCACAAACGCAGCACAAACGTTTGGAACTGGTTTAGAGGGATTTTGAGAAGGTGAGGGGGCTGGTTATGAATCATACAACGTCAATAACATAAACACTAGACTAAATAGAACAAAAATGTTTGCAGGACAAATAATTGGAACTAGTTTGGGGAGGTTTTGACAAGGTGAGAGGGCAACTTCACACAGGTGTAGAAAGTGGAATGGTTTCATCATTCACACAATGATCTAAAAATGCCATTCCATGGACTTCAGTACCTGGAATACCACAAACTGAGGTGTTGTTCTGCCAGTCCTCCACCACTGTGCTTGGCGTTGTGAAAGAGTTCCTTAGATCAAACACTTACGTCACTGGCACCGACACTGGGAGTCACGCCCCAAACAGTGCAGATTATTAAGCACATAGTCGGAGGAAATGCATTTTTTTCCTCCCACTCCTCTCTCCAGGATTTCCTTCTTAGAGTAAATCCTCTGAGATCTGTGGGAGCGCCTGAGGGGAAGCTCGCTGCTCCAAAACTATGAGGAATAAATTGCTGGGTAAATGGCTTTATAGCAAAACTTGGTGTGACGTTCACTTGTCTGGGTGGAATGTTGGGTAATTGGATCAGCGCCTCCAGCTCAATGCTTTTTAAGTAAGGCTAAAAAATGCTCAATAATCTTTTTTCATACAAACCCCGTTTCCATATGAGTAGGGAAATTATGTTAGATGTAAATATAAACGGAATACAATGAATATGCTACAAAGACAACATATTTGATGTTCAAACTGATAAAAAATTTTTTTTTTGTGCAAATAATCATTAACTTTAGAATTTGATGCCAGCAACACGTGACAAAGAAGTTGGGAAAGGTGGCAATAAATACTGATAAAGTTGAGGAATGCTCATCAAACACTTATTTGGAACATCCCACAGGTGTGCAGGCAAATTGGGAACAGGTGGGTGCCATGATTGGGTATAAAGGTAGATTCCATGAAATGCTCAGTCATTCACAAACAAGGATGGGGCGAGGGTCACCACTTTGTCAACAAATGCGCGAGCAAATTGTTGAACAGTTTAAGAAAAACCTTTCTCAACCAGCTATTGCAAGGAATTTAGGGATTTCACCATCTACGGTCCGTAATATCATCAAAGGGTTCAGAGAATCTGGAGAAATCACTGCACGTAAGCAGCTAAGCCCGTGACCTTTGATCCCTCAGGCTGTACTGCATCAACAAGCGGCATCAGTGTGTAAAGGATATCACCACATGGGCTCAGGAACACTTCAGAAACCGACTGTCAGTAACTACTGTTGGTCGCTACATCTGTAAGTGCAAGTTAAAACTCTCCTATGCAAGGTGAAAACCGTTTATCAACAACACCCAGAAACGCCGTCGGCTTCGCTGGGCCTGAGCTCATCTAAGATGGACTGATACAAAGTGGACAAGTGTTCTGTGGTCTGACGAGTCCACATTTCAAATTGTTTTTGGAAACTGTGGACGCCGTGTCCTCCGGACCAAAGAGGAAAAGAACCATCTGGATTGTTATAGGCGCAAAGTTGAAAAGCCAGCATCTGTGATGGTATGGGGGTGTATTAGTGCCCAAAACATGGGTAACTTACACATCTGTGAAGGCGCCATTAATGCTGAAAGGTACATACAGGTTTTGGAGCAACATATGTTGCCATCCAAGCAACGTTACCATGGACGCCCCTGCTTATTTCAGCAAGACAATGCCAAGCCACGTGTTACATCAACGTGGCTTCATAGTAAAAGAGTGCGGGTACTAGACTGGCCTGCCTGTAGTCCAGACCTGTCTCCCATTGAAAATGTGTGGCGCATTATGAAGCCGAAAATACCACAACGAAGACCCCCGGACTGTTGAACAACTTAAGCTGTACATCAAGCAAGAATGGGAAAGAATTCCACCTGAGAAGCTTAAAAAATGTGTCTTCTCAGTTCCCAAATGTTTACTGAGTGTTGTTAAAAGGAAAGGCCATGTAACACAGTGGTGAACATGCCCTTTCCCAACTACTTTGGCACGTGTTGCAGCCATGAAATTCTAAGTTAATTATTATTTGCAAAAAAATGAGTTTGAACATCAAATATGTTGTCTTTGTAGTGCATTCAACTGAATATGGGTTGAAAAGGATTTGCAAATCATTGTATTCCGTTTATATTTACATCCAACACAATTTCCCAACTCATATGGAAACGGGGTTTGTAAAATCTGCTTAGTGAGAAGAATCATCTTATCAGACAGAAAATAAGCAAATATCACCCTTATTTGAGATATTTCATCTTACTTAGGTTTTAGTTTTTGCAGTGCACTTATCATTACACCATGTACCAAATACAATTGCTTCGAGGTCGGTAAGCTCAACTAAACTTATTCCTTACATAAGGCGCACTCTCGAGTTTTGAGAGAAAAAAAAGGGATTTTTTAAGTGCGCCTTATAGTCCGGAAAATACGGCACATCAATGCTAGTCTGTGTGCTGTTCCGACATTCACACAAATTCTACTCTAATTCTTCGTCCACATTTTTGATTAGTTTTTGAAACGATTCCCCTTTCAAAATGTTCTCCTCAGGGGCGTCACTGGGTTTGAAGAACAGGAGGTTCCTGTGATGCTTGCAAGATCTTTTCGCTGACAACTTGTTGGCACTGTATTAGAATGAGACAGCAAACACTGAATACATGGACGCGGCTGAGAGGGGAAGTGTGAGAAAGCGTCAGTCATCTTTAGTCAGCATGAGATGGCCCGAACACATAAGGACAGTGTTGTTGCATGAAAAAGCTTGTAGGCAACTTGCAAACAGGGAAACGTTGCACAGAAGATTGCAGTGTAAACCAACTTTTTTTTGTGCTTACAACTTATTGTTACTGTATGAGAATTACACAGCAAAGAACTGAAGAAATGGAAATGATTGAAAAGCAATATTGTTAGTGTGGTGGGGGGGCGTGGCCTGCGGACCTGCAGCGAAGCGGGTTGGGCCAGGACCGGCTTGGAGATCAGCGACAGGTGAGTAGATGGCACACCTGGGCACGTTTATCTAATCACCTGTCGCTTTGTTAAAGGCAGCAGCCGGGAAGGAGGAGGGGAGTTGTTGATGGTGGTTGGTGAAGCGCGAGCACGAACGAGAGCGAGAGCAAGACTGACGTGCTGATGACTGAGAAGGAAGCCAAAGAACATTTATCGAAAAATAAATCATTGTTCACAAAGATGAACGAGGCTGTCATGTCCGTCCTTGGTGGTCCGAAGAACCCGGAGGTGCAAGACCTCCACACGTAGTTTCTTGTTACTACTGTAACGGTCATTTAAGGCATTTAGACCACAGGTGTCAAATTCAAAGCCCACAGGCCACACCTGGCCAGCAGGGATGAGTGATATGGACCATTTATGGTGAAAACAATAAAAGTGAAGATTAGAGATGTCCGATAATATCGGCAGGCCGATAAAAAATAAATAAATAAAATAAAACAAGATAAATAAATTAAAAAAAAATTATTGAATAAAAAAGAAAGTAAAACAATATAAAAACAGTTACATAGAAACTAGTAATTAATACAAATGAGTAAAATTAACTGTTAAAGGTTAGTACTATTAGTGGACCAGCAGCACGCACAATCATGTGTGCTTACGGACTGTATCCCTTGCAGACTGTATTGATATATATTGATATATAATGTAGGAACCAGAATATTAATAACAGAAAGAAACAACCCTTTTGTGTGAATGAGTCATTGTTGGGGAGGGAGGTTTTTTGGGTTGGTGCACTAATTGTAAGTGTATCTTATGTTTTTTATGTTGATTTAATAAAAAACAAAAAACAACAACAAACAAACAAAAAAAACCCCGATACCGATAATAAAAAACCGATACCAATAATTTCCAATATTACATTTTAACGCATTTATCGGCCGATAAATGCGTCAAAATGTAATTTCGGAAATTATCGGTATCGTTTTTTTTTAATTATCGGCCGATAAATGCGCTAAAATGTAATATCGGAAATTACCGGTATCGTTTTTTTTATTATCGGTATCGTTTTTTTAATTTTTTTATTAAATCAACATAAAAAACACAAGATACACTTACAATTAGTGCACCAACCCAAAAAACCTTCCTCCCCCATTTACACTCATTCACACAAAAGGGTGGTTTCTTTCTGTTATTAATATTCTGCTTCCTACATTATATATCAATATATATCAATACAGTCTGCAGGGATACAGTCCGTAAGCACACATGATTGTGCGTGTGTCATGTCTGTGTGATCATGTTTTGTTTTAGTCATGTTCGGTTTTGTTTTTGGACTTTTTGTGCACTTTTGTTTGTTTGACACCATAGCAACCATTAGTTTTCACCTGTCACATCACGCACCTGTTTCACGTTTTGAGTCACGCACCTGTTTTCACTAATAATGTCTGTAGTATTTAAGTTCATTGTTTTCAGTTTGTCTTTCCGGCAACATTGCATTTATGCTCTACACACTCTTCATCCTCTTAGATCATGCTTCATGTCCCATGCCAAAGTAAGTTTTTGTTCCATGTTTATAGTCTTTTTTGGTTTCATAGCTTGTTCTCCGCCATTGTGCGCGCCTTTTGTTGACTTCTTTTTGTTTTAGTAATTATAAAATAAATTATGCACTTACATTCCCGTCTCGCCCGAGCCAACTTTCCGTTGCCTTCCGGAAAAGCAAACACCCAGGACCAAGTCTTGACATATATAATGTAGGAACCAGAATATTAATAACAGAAATAAACAACCCTTTTGTGTGAATGAGTGTAAATGGGGGAGGGAGGTTTTTTGGGTTGGTGCACTGATTGTATGTGTATCTTGTGTTTTTTATGTTGATTTAATAAAAAAAAAATAAAAAAAATAAAAAAATAAAAAATGATACCGATAATAAAAAAAACGATACCGATAATTTCCGATATTACATTTTAACGCATTTATCGGCCGATAAATGCATTAAAATGTAATATTGGAAATTACCGGTATCGTTTTTTTATTATCGGCCGATAAATGCGTTAAAATGTAATATCGGAAATTATCGGTATCGTTTTTTTTTATTATCGGTATCGTTTTTTAAATTTTTTTATTAAATCAACATAAAAAACACAAGATACACTTACAATTAGTGCACCAATCCAAAAAACCTTCCTCCCCCATTTACACTCATTCACACAAAAGGGTGGTTTCTTTCGGTTATTAATATTCTGGTTCCTACATTATATATCAATATATATCAATACAGTCTGCAAGGGATACAGTCCGTAAGCACACATGATTGTGCGTGCTGCTGGTCCACTAATAGTACTAACCTTTAACAGTTAATTTTACTCATTTTCATTAATTACTAGTTTCAATGTAACTGTTTTTATATCGTTTTACTTTCTTTTTTGTTCAAGAAAATGTTTTTAATTTATTTATCTTATTTTATTTTATGAATTAAAAAAAAAAAAAACCTTATCTTCACCATACCTGGTTGTCCAAATTAGGCATAATAATGTGTTAATTCCACGACTGTATATGTCGGTTGATATCGGTATCGGTTGATATCGGTATCGGTAATTAAAGAGTTGGACAATATCGGATATCAGCAAAAAGCCATTATCGGACATCTCTAGTGAAGATCAACAACACCCATAGAACTCCACCTTTTCTACTATGAGTCTGTCAGTGCATCCAGTCTTCAGAGCCCCTAAACACTACTCTAAAATAACACTAAGGCTATTAAACTACATCAGTTAAGTTGAAGTAGCACACCTAAACTGCAAAGCTGTAGTAGTGTGCTTTGCTTATCATACGGTTATTTTTCTTTCAGCAATATTATAGACATTTGTATGATGAGTTTCATATTACAAATCAATCAGATCGTGTTATGATGCGACTCCAGTGTGAACTCTCCCGCATAATGACAAATAATGATGACGCTTAAGGTACATACAAAACCCAAAACCAGTGACACGTTGTGTAAATCGTAAATAAAAACAGATTTGCAAATACATTTCAACTTATATTCAATTGAATAGACAGCAAAGACAATATATTTAATGTTCGAACTGAGAAACTACATTTTTTTTGCAAATAATTATTAACTTAGAAATTAATGGCATCAACACATTGCAAAAAAGTTGCATTTTTACCACTGTGTTACATGGCCTTTCCTTTTAACAACACTCAGTAAACGTTTGGGAACTGAGGAGACACATTTTTGAAGCTTTTCAGGTGAAATTCTTTCCCATTCTTGCTTGATGTACAGCTTAATTTGTTCAACAGTCCGGGGGTCTCCGTTGTGGTATTTTAGGCTTCATAATGCGCTACACATTTTCAATGGGAGACAGGTCTGGACTACAGGCAGGCCAGTCTAGTACCCGCACTCTTTTACTATGAAGCCACGCTGTTGTAACACGTGCAGAATGTGGCTTGGCATTGTCTTGCTGAAATAAGCAGGGGCGTCCATGAAAAACACGTTGCTTGGATGGCAACATATGTTGCTCGGATGGCAACATATGTTGCTCTAAAACCTGAATGTACCTTTCAGCATTAATGGTGCCTTCACAGATGTGTAAGTTACCCATGTCTTGGGCACTAATACACTCCCATACCATCACAGATGCTGGCTTTTCAACTTTGCACCTAGAACAGTCCAGATAGTTATGTTAAATGTGGACTCGTCAGACCACAGAACACTTTTCCACTTTGCATCAGTCCATCTTAGATGAGCTCGGGCCCAGCGAAGCCGGCGGCGTTTCTGGGTGTTGTTGATAAATGGCTTTCGCTTTGAATAATAAGAGTTTTAACTTGCACTTACAGATGTAGCAACAAACTGTAGTTACTGACAGTGGTTTTCTGAAGTGTTACTGAGCCCATGTGGTGATATCCTTTACACACTGATGTCGGTTTTTGATGTGCGGGATCGAAGTTCGCGGGTATTAAATGTTGGTTTTCAGCCTTGCCGCTTATTTGCAGTGATTTCTTCAGATTCTCTGAACCTTTTGATGATATTACGGACCGTAGATGGTGAAATCCCTAAATTCCTTGCAGTAGCTCATTGAGAAATGTTGTTCTTAAACTGTTCGACAATTTGCTCACGCATTTGTTCACAAAGTGGTAACCCTCGCCCCGTCCTTGTTTGTGAATGACTGAGCATTTCATGGAGGCTGCTTTAATATCCAATCATGGCACCCACCTGTTCCCAATTAGCCTGTTCACATGTGGGATGTTCCAAATAAGTGTTTGATGAGCATTCCTCAGTTTTCTCAGTCTTTTTTGCCACTTGTGGCAGCTTTTTTGAAACATGTTGCAGGCGTCAAATTCCAAATGAGCAAAAAACAACAATGTTTTCCAGTTAGACCATTAAGTATTGTCATGTCTGTGTAATCATGTTTTGTTTTGTTTAGTTATTGGACTCTTTAGTTTCTGGCTTTTCACTCCCATGTCTTGTTTCCATGGTTACCCATTAGTTTCACCTGTTCCACGTTTGGACTCATTATGCACTCTTGTTTGTCACCACAGCAACCCATTCGTTTTCACCTGCCCTCACGCACCTGTCTTTAATCATGTCACTATTATTTAAACCCATTGTTGCCAGGAAGTCTCCCTGGCGACATCATACCCCTGACTCTCTGCTTCACACTTTGTCTACCTCTGCGCACTTCATGCCCTGTCCAAGTAAGTTTTTGTTTATTAATGCCACAGTTAGTGTTTTTGTTTCATTGTTCATAGTTTCTGCCTTTGTGCAAGTTTTGTGTTTATAGCCAAGTTTTGTACCTCCACTGTGAGCGCCTTTTGTCTGTTTCTTTTTTTGAGTGTTAAAATTAAATATGTCTTCACCTTCACGCCATGTCTGGTCCAAATGTTCATTTGCACCACGGGAGAACAAACCACGCCATAGTCCAAGTCCTGACAAGTATCTTGTCTTTGCAGTCTATTCAATTGAATATAAGTTGAAAAGGATTTGCAAATCATTGTAGTCTGTTTTTATTTACCATTTACACAACGTGCCAACTTCACCGGTTTTGGGTTTTGCATATTTTTGCCACTGTAACATTACACACAATGCACAAACGTCAACAACAACGATTCTCTATGTATGCAGTGCATATTTACAGACTTCTTTGGCGAATCACTGCTGTATTGGAATAAAAGAGTGTAAAGGTGACTAAAGGGTGTTGTTTCATGTCAAGAAGGCTCTCAAAATGTTAAAAAATGTAGTCAAAAGGTTGTAAACATATTTTCATGCTGTTGCTATGAAAATATTTGATTTCTAATGAATGATTCTGACTTACCAAACCAAATACCGAGGGACGACTCTATGTTCCTTGACAAATTTGACGAGTGGGCTCACAGTTAGCGTTTCAGTTCAGCATCCATCAAAATTGCATTTTCCAGTTATCTAAGCTTTGATTTATGGCCTCGAGGATTTTTTTTTACAGGCTGTTGGTTGACTTCAGTGCACTTGAAGACAATAAGTGCAAATACCAAGTATTTGATCCTCGGCTGATTTTGGACTCGTTTACAAAGACATGAACATTTTAAAAATGTGTAAGGAAGACAAAGCATAATGTTTGCACCTACAATTACCACCCCACTTCAACCTAAACACATTATAAGTCATTTTTAGTATGTTCATAATAAGTAGGTTAGTGTTTTTCATACCTACCAGTGTTCTCTGTTGGACTGATTTCACTTGGTCAAACTTTTTCTAACATTCCACACTACAAAATAATAAAGCTTGTACAAACCCCGTTTCCATATGAGTTGGGAAATTGTGTTAGATGTAAATATAAACGGAATACAATGATTTGCAAATCATTTTCAACCCATATTCAGTTGAATATGCTACAAAGACAACATATTTGATGTTCAAAATGATAAACTTTTTTTTTTTTTTTTGCAAATAATCATTACCTTTAGAATTTGATGCCAGCAACATGTGACAAAGAAGTTGGGAAAGGTGGCAATAAATACTGATAAAGTTGAGGAATGCTCATCAAACACTTATTTGGAACATCCCACAGGTGTGCAGGCTAATTGGGAACAGGTGGGTGCCATGATTGGGTATAAAAACAGCTTCCCAAAAAATGCTCAGTCTTTCACAAGAAAGGATGGGGCGAGGTACACCCCTTTTGTCCACAACTGCGTGAGCAAATAGTCAAACAGTTTAAGAACAACGTTTCTCAAAGTGCAATTGCAAGAAATGTAGGGATTTCAACATCTACGGTCCATAATATCATCAAAAGTTTCAGAGAATCTGGAGAAATCACTCCACGTAAGCGGCATGGCCGGAAGCCAACATTGAATGACGTGACCTTCGATCCCTCAGACGGCACTGTATCAAAAACCGACATCAATCTCTAAAGGATATCACCACATGGGCTCAGGAACACTTCAGAAAACCACTGTCACTAAATACAGTTGGTCGCTACATCTGTAAGTGCAAGTTAAAGCTCTACTATGCAAAGCGAAAGCCATTTATCAACAACACCCGAGATCATCTAAGATGGACTCATGCAAAGTGGAAAAGTGTTCTGTGGTCTGACGAGTCCACATTTCAAATTGTTTTTGGAAATATTCGACATTGTGTCATCCGTACCAAAGGGGAAGCGAACCATCCAGACTGTTATCGACGCAAAGTTCAAAAGCCAGCATCTGTGATGGTATGGGGGTGCATTAGTGCCCAAGGCATGGGTAACTTACACATCTGTGAAGGCACCATTAATGCTGAAAGGTGCATACAGGTTTTGGACATATGCTGCCATCTAAGCGCCGTCTTTTTCATGGACGCCCCTGCTTATTTCAGCAAGACAATGCCAAGCCACATTCAGCACGTGTTACAACAGCGTGGCTTCGTAAAAAATGAGTGCGGGTACTTTCCTGGCCCGCCTGCAGTCCAGACCTGTCTCCCATCGAAAATGTGTGGCGCATTATGAAGCGTAAAATACGACAGCGGAGACCCCCGTACTGTTGAACGACTGAAGCTCTACATAAAACAAGAATGGGAAAGAATTCCACTTTCAAAGCTTCAACAATTAGTTTCCTCAGTTCCCAATCGTTTATTGAGTGTTGTTAAAAGGAAAGGCCATGTAACACAGTGGTGAACATGCCCTTTCCCAACTACTTTGGCACGTGTTGCAGCCATGAAATTCTAAGTTAATTATTATTTGCAAAAAAAAAACTTAAATTTATGAGTTTGAACATCAAATATGTTGTCTTTGTAGTGCATTCAATTGAATATGGGTTGAAAATGATTTGCAAATCATTGTATTCCGTTTATATTTACATCTAACACAATTCCCCAACTCATATGGAAACGGGGTTTGTATGATTCCTGCGGATATCGTATTGGTACAATGTCGACAACGGCCAATTCTCCAGGCTCCAATATCGGAAGTGACAAAGACACCCCTTTTTTAGCTTGGCTGTCATCTTGGATGGTTATGTTCTGTTGATCGTCTTGTAGTCCACTCCAGTCTTGTACCCTTTTAGTCCCTGAAGTCCTTTGACATGTCTTTGGTTTGAATGAAAGAGAGTGACAGGCGTCTTTAAACTCAATGCAAACTGAGATTAGGCATACTTTCTTAAAGGGACAGGACTCATTTTTGTGCTTCATTGGCACATAACAGGTTTCAAAAACCAACTTTTTCTGTCCCAGTTTGTAACATGTTTTGTGTTTAAAATCACTTCCTGTCCTGGTGCTGTGGTTTTGTCAGCATTTCTTCTTTGGTCTCTGTGTTTTCAAGCATCTTTACTTTCTGATCCTTGTCCTGCTCGCGCACCTGTGCCTCATTGTTAATTAGTTCCATTTAGTTCCACCTGGTTCCCTGTTTCAGGGCTGGATCTCTGTGGTCTGGAATCGACTTGTTACGGTGAGGTGGCATGGTCCCAAGATGCAGATGGAACTCCGAAGGCAGTGTGCAGGTAAGAAAATTATTCAATGTCCATAAATCATTCAAAATACACAAATACAGCGTGCCGATAGCACGGGAAGCTAAGGGAATAGCTAACAAGAAAACAAATGGAAAAGCTTAGCTCAGGAATCATAGGAATAGACGTCGTAACTGTTGCGTGGAAGCAAATAAGACAGCCAGACCGAGTGTGGCGAAAAGCAGGAATAAATAGCTCTCTGATTAGTGCCCGGCCGCAGGTGAGCGTCCCAAACACTAATCAGAGGCATGTAACACTGATCTGCACCCATGACAACTAAAACACAAAACAGGAACGGAGGGAGTCAAAAACTAAACAATCATAATCCGGGCAACGGATCATGACACTACTTGGTCTACAAACCCCGTTTCCATATGAGTTGGGAAATTGTGTTAGATGTAAATATAAATGGAATACAATGATTTGCAAATCCTTTTCAACCCATATTCAGTTGAATATGCTACAAAGACAACATATTTGATGTTCAAACCGATAAACATTTTTCTGTTTTGCAAATAATCATTCACTTTAGAATTTGATGCCAGCAACACGTGACAAAGAAGTTGGGAAAGGTGGCGATAAATACTGATAAAGTTGAGGAATGCTCATCAAACACTTATTTGGAACATCCCACAGGTGAACAGGCAAATTGGGAACAGGTGGGTGCCATGATTGGGTATAAAAGTAGATTCCATGAAATGCTCAGTCATTCACAAACAAGGATGGGGCGAGGGTCACCACTTTGTCAACAAATGCGTGAGCAAATTGTTGAACAGTTTAAGAAAGACCTTTCTCAACCAGCTATTGCAAGGAATTTAGGGATTTCACCATCTACGGTCCGTAATATCATCAAAGGGTTCAGAGAATCTGGAGAAATCACTGCACGTAAGCAGCTAAGCCCGTGACCTTCGATCCCTCAGGCTGTACTGCATCAACAAGCGACATTGGTGTGTAAAGGATATCACCACATGAGCTCAGGAACACTTCAGAAACCCACTGTCAGTAACTACAGTTGGTCGCTACATATGTAAGTGCAAGTTAAAACTCTCCTATGCAAGGCGAAAACAGTTAATCAACAACACCCAGAAACGCCGTCGGCTTCGCTGGGCCTGAGCTCATCTAAAATGGACTGATACAAAGTGGAAAAGTGTTCTGTGGTCTGACGAGTCCACATTTCAAATTGTTTTTGGAAACTGTAGATGTCGTGTCCTCCGGACCAAAGAGGAAAAGAACCATCCGGATTGTTATAGGCGCAAAGTTGAAAAGTCAGCATATGTGATGGTATGGGGGTGTATTAGTGCCCAAGACATGGGTAACTTACACATCTGTGAAGGCACCATTAATGCTGAAAGGTACATACAGGTTTTGGAGCAACATATGTTGCCATCTAAGCAACGTTACCATGGACGACCCTGCTTATTTCAGCAAGACAATGCCAAGCCACGCGTTACATCAACGTGGCTTCATAGTACAAGAGTGCGGGTACTAGACTGGCCTGCTTGTAGTCCAGACCTGTCTCCAATTGAAAATGTGTGGCACATTATGAAGCCTAAAATACTACAACGGAGACCCCCGGACTGTTGAACAACTTAAGCTGTACATCAAGCAAGAATGGGAAAGAATTCCACCTGAGAAGCTTAAAAAATGTGTCTCCTCAGTTCCCAAACGTTTAGTGAGTGTTGTTAAAAGGAAAGGCCATGTAACACAGTGGTGAACATGCCCTTTCCCAACTACTTTGGCACGTGTTGCAGCCATGAAATTCTAAGTTATATATTATTTGCAAAAAAAAAATAAAGTTAATGAGTTTGAACATCAAATATGTTGTCTTTGTAGTGCATTCAACTGAATATGAGTTGAAAAGGATTTGCAAATCATTGTATTCCATTTATATTTACATCTAACACAATTTCCCAACTCATATGGAAACGGGGTTTGTACTTTGTCGTCTGTTTTACTTGGTTCCTTTCCCTATGCTTCCGGTGCACTCCCGAGCTGCACTATAATTCTTTCTTTGTCTTTAAATATACTTTTACTTGCACACCGTCTGGTATCCTCTGCACTCTGGGGTCACGCTACAACCAACGCTCACCAGATCCTGACATTTTGATATTCTAAATTAAATTTTGCCTTCATTGATCTCAGCAGGCACAAGACATTGATACAACGTTGATTATGTATACATGTCCTTTAAAACTGACTGCGAAACAACATTGCATATGTACCGTATTTTTCGGACTATAAGTCGCAGTTTTTTTCATAGTTTGGCCGGGCTCCAGTGCCACTTATATATGTTTTTTTCCTTCTTTATTATGCACTTTCGGCAGGTGCGACTTATACTCCGGTGCGACTTATACTCCGAAAAATACGGTAAGTTAAAACAACGTTGATGGTTGGAAAATGGCCAAGTTTCAATGGTCAAATCAACGTCACCACCTGACATTGAATAAACGTAGTTAAAAAGCATGTTGTTTCAACGTTGTGTTTGTGTTGTAGAATATTGGTTGGGAAATGACCAAAATTCAATGGTCAAATCAACATCAGAACCCAACTGTCAGGCTTGTCCCTGACAGTTTGACTGTGTTAGTTTTTTCTCTGTGTTTGTCTTCATTTCCTGAGTGTCTCCCTGAGTGCTGCTTCCCATCAGCTGTGGCTGATTGGCACCTGGCCACACCTGGTGTCAATCAGCCAGCTACTATTTAAACCTGCCTTCTCCTCCAGTCATGGCTGGATCATTGTCGTTCCTACCTGTCGTGTCGTTGTTTGCTGTATGCTGTCGTTGCTACCTGTGTGCGTTAAGTAGTGATGGGTTGATGAGGCGTCATGAAGCGTTTCGACACATTGCAAAACTGTATTGATACTGTGTCGATACTGTGTCACTAAATACTGACATCTGCTGGACATTAAAAATCCCTACAGGCAACCTATGGACCGACTCAACTGACACTGATTTTATGCTCTAGTACAGGGGTCACCAACCTTTTTGAAACCAAAAACTACTTCTTGGGTACTGATTAATGCGAAGGGCTACCAGTTTGATACACACTTAAATAAATAAATATATTGTCATTTGTAAGTTACACGTAAGTGTGATTTAAACAAGAATAGCTAAATAAATATATATATATAAAAAAAAATTGGTATTTCTGTCTGTCATTCCGTCGTACATTTTTTTTCCCTTTTACGGAAGGTTTTTTGTAGAGAATAAATGATGAAAAAACCACTTAATTGAACGGTTTAAAAGAGGAGAAAACACAAAAAAAAAAAAAAAAAAATTTGAAACATAGTTTATCTTCAATTTCGACTCTTTAAAATTCAAAATTCAACCGACAAAAAGAAGAGAAACTAGCTTATTTGAATCTTTTTGAAAAAATTTAAAAAAGAATTTATGGAGCATCATTAGTAATTTTTCCTGATTAAGATACATTTTATAATTTTGATGACATGTTTTAAATTGGTTAAAATCCAATCTGCACTTTGTTAGAATATTCAACAAATTGGACCAAGCTATATTTCTAACAAAGACAAATCAGTATTTCTTCCAGATTTTCCAGAAGAAAAATTTTAAAAGAAATTCAAAATACTTTGAAATAAGATTTAAATTTGATTCTACAGATTTTCTAGATTTGCCAGAATAATTTTTTTGAATTTTAATCATAGTAACTTTAAAGAAATATTTCACAAATATTCTTCGTCGAAAAAACAGAAGCTAAAATATTTATTATTCTTTACAATAAAAAAAATTTTTTTTACTTGAACATTGAATTAAATTGTCAGGAAAGAAGAGGAAGACATTTAAAAGGTAAAAAGGTATATTTGTTTCAAAATCCTAAAATCATTTTTAAGGTTGTATTTTTTTCTCTAAAATTGTATTTCTAAAAGTAATAAGAAGCAAAGTAAAAAAATAAATGAATTTATTTAAACAAGTGAAGACCCATCCATCCATCCATTTTCTACCGCTTATTCCAAGTGAAGAACAAGTCTTTAATATATTTTCTTGGATTTTCAAATTCTATTTGAGTTTTGTCTCTTTTAGAATTAAAAATGTCGAGCAAAGCGAGACCAGCTTGCTAGTAAATAAATAAAATTTAAAAAATAGAGGCAGCTCACTGGTAAGTGCTTCTTTTTGAGCTATTTTTAGAACAGGCCAGCGGGCGACTCATCTGGTCCTTACGGGCTACCTGGTGCCCGCGGGCACCGCATTGGTGACCCCTGCCCTAGTATATACAATAATATAAACCAAGTCATTGTATTTCATTTAGGATTATTTCATATCTTCATTTAAATAAAAATATATTTTTATCTTTTTTAGATACAGTCAATAAATAATGTGAACATGTATTATAACATGGAAATCTAAGAGAACGTGTTGTGGATGATTGTGGACTGGGAATTTTTTTAATTTTATTTTTTTACACATTTTTATAAAAATAAAAATAAAAAGTTTTTCCGACGTATTACATTTTAGACGATTTCTCTTCTTAGTTATTATTTCTCCGGCTGTAGAAAAGAGCCGCTCACAGGGCACAGAGGAGGCGTCAGTGCGACACAGTTGGCGTATCGGTCACGTGACCAAAACAGCTCATGATCGGTCACGTGACTTTCTAAAAGCGGTACGCGCACCGACACAGGGTTTCGCTCTATGAGCTCGACGCATGCGCCGATGCATCGGTGTTGCCGGACCCATCACTAGCGTTAAGCTTTCCCTGGATCCTGACTCCTGTTCCTGCTTCCTGGTTTCTGGTTCGTGTTTTCCTTTTCTTATATTTGAACATTAAAAACCATGTTTCCTTGTACCAAGCCTGCTGCCATCTCTGCATCTTGGGGTTCGGCACCTACAAACTTTGACATAATGATCCAGCCAAATTCGAATCTCGCAGAGATGTCCATGGCGGAGAGGCTTAACAAAGCTTTGGACTTAATGGCTAATCTGAAGAAAAGTTCGGCCGCTTTTCAAGCCCTCTCCCACCCACCCCTGTCGTCTGTGGTCCTATCTGGGGACGTCTGGGATCCGTCCCTTGGGGGAGGGGCTATGAGTAGCAGTGCAGCTGGGGAGGCACAGCTACTTCTCGCCCCAGTGGGTCTGCAAGAGACGGCGCCATCATCTCCGGTGGGTCTGCAACCTACGGCGCCACCATGTACTCCGGTGAGCCGGCAGACGCCACCATGCACTCCGGTGGGCCGGCAGACGCCACCATGCACTCCGGTGGGCCGGCAGACGCCACCATGCACTCCGGTGGGCCGGCAGACGCCACCATGCACTCCGGTGGGCCGGCAGACGCCACCATGCACTCCGGTGGGCCGGCAGACGCCACCATGCACTCCGGTGGGCCGGCAGACGCCACCATGCACTCCGGTGGGCCGGCAGACGCCACCATGCACTCCGGTGGGCCGGCAGACGCCACCATGCACTCCGGTGGGCCGGCAGACGCCACCATGTACTCCGGTGGGTCTACAACCTACAGCACCACCATCCTGTCCGGTGGGCCAGCAGCAGAGGGCGCCACCATCCTCCTCTCCGGTGGGCCAGCAGCAGATGGGGCCACCATCCTCCTCTCTGGTGGGCCAGCAGCAGATGGCGCCACCATCCTCCTCTCTGGTGGGCCAGCAGCAGATGGCGCCACCATCCTCCTCTCCGGTGGGCCAGCAGCAGATGGCGCCACCACCATCCTCTCCGGTGGGCCAGCAGCAGAGGGCGCCACCACCATCCTCTCCGGTGGGCCAGCAGCAGAGGGCGCCACCACCATCCTCTCCGGTGGGCCAGCAGCAGAGGGCGCCACCACCATCCTCTCCGGTGGGCCAGCAGCAGAGGGCGCCACCACCATCCTCTCCGGTGGGCCAGCAGCAGAGGGCGCCACCACCATCCTCTCCGGTGGGCCAGCAGCAGAGGGCGCCACCACCATCCTCTCCGGTGGGCCAGCAGCAGAGGGCGCCACCACCATCCTCTCCAGTGGGCCAGCAGAGGGCGCCACCACCATCCTCTCCGGTGGGCCAGCAGAGGGCGCCACCACCATCGTCTCCGGTGGGTCCTCCCACGCCGGCGGTCGAGCCGCCTCGCCAATTGCGGCGGCGTTCAACTCGCCGTCGCCACCTAACTCTTCCCCGCTGGTTGCGGGGACACTTGGCCTGGTGTCCCACCTCCTTGTCCTCCCTCCACCCTCCCGTGACTTTGGAATTTTTTATTTTTATTTTTTTTGGGCGGGGGGGGGGGGGGTTCTAGAACGTCTGGTATCCGTTATAGGAAGGGGGGCTACTGTCAGGCTTGTCCCTGACAGTTTGACTGTGTTAGTTTTTTCTCTGTGTTTGTCTTCATTTCCTGAGTGTCTCCCTGAGTGCTGCTTCCCCTCAGTTGTGGCTGATTGGCACCTGGCCACACCTGGTGTCAATCAGCCAGCTACTATTTAAACCTGCCTTCTCCTCCAGTCATGGCTGGATCATTGTCGTTCCTACCTGTCGTGTCGTTGTTTGCTGTATGCTGTCGTTGCTACCTGTGTGCGTTAAGCTTTCCCTGGATCCTGACTCCTGTTCCTGCTTCCTGGTTTCTGGTTCGTGTTTTCCTTTTCTTATTTTTGAACATTAAAAACCATGTTTCCTTGTACCAAGCCTGCTGCCATCTCTGCATCTTGGGGTTCGTCAACAACACACCTTGACACCAACATTGATTAAAAGTCGTCAAAATGGATGTTGTTTCAACGTTGTGTTTGAGTTGCTAAACGTCAGGATGTAATTCAACAAGTTCTCAACGTTGTTTCAATGTCTTGTGTCTGCTGGGATACTTCCTCTAAACCGGGGGGTATTAACATTTTTGACCTTGGGGCCCAACTTTTCCACTACAGAGGGGCCCGAGGCTCACCTAAAGATCACAGCTGAATTAATAATCTTACTCTTGATTTTAGTCATACTCAATAATTGTAGGGCTGCAACGATTCATTTTATTGCAAAAAAAGTGTGATTTATATTTTGTTGCTTTGATCAATGGTTGAATGAGTGTAGTTAAATTTTTTTTTTTACAATTTGGACTGCATGGAGTGCCCGGAACTTTAAATATTCGCGCATATACACAAATACAGTACATTCTTACATACTCAAAGTTCGTACATCCACACGCACATTCACTGTACAAAAATACATATACACATACTGTACCAGTGACGTGCGGTGAGGTTGATGGCTGGTGAGGCACTGACTTCATCACAGTCAGATTTACAAACATATGAACCCTAAAGAGTATCTTATTCACCATTTGATTGGCAGCAGTTAACGGGTTATGTTTAAAAGCTCATACCAGCATTCTTCCCTGCTTGGCACTCAGCATCAAGGGTTGGAATTGGGGGTTAAATCACCAAAAATTATTCCCGGGCGCGGCGCCGCTGCTGCCCACTGCTCCCCACTGCTCCCCTCACCTCCCAGGGGGTGAACAAGGGGATGGGTCAAATGTAGAGGACAAATTTCATTACACCTAGTGTGTGTGTGACAATCATTGGTACTTTAACTTAACTTTAACTTTACACATACAAACTGTAGCACACAAAAAAAGCACATTTAATAAAAAAAAACTTTATTATGGTCTTACCTTTACTTATAAATGAAGTCCATGCGCCGCTGTTGTGCTGGATTATTGCATCCCCGCCGTAGAAAGCACCCCCTGATGGGAGTGTTATATCAACTAAAGCCCTCACTTAAACTTTCCACATGCAAGATTGAATCTATTTAAAAAAGTGTAACCGAGGGTTTATAAATGTCGCCTATACTGTATGAAACTACAAAATAACAAACACGGAGGCTCCAGTTTACACGAGGACCACTTTATTTACCTTCTTTCAAAAACCTCCGCTCCACTACAACATGTCATCACTTCCGCTCTTGGCGCCTTCAAAATAAGAGCTCAAGGCATATACTGTATAACAGCGCATAACAGGAACTTAACATCACAAATAGGAAAGCCCATAAAAATAGGTTACAAAAGTTATTTAATGAGAAGCCAAAAAGTGCAAAAACAATAATGTTCGTGTTGGAGGAGTTGTGAATTAGGTACACCTGCAGTCTGCAGGTGTACCTAATGTTGTGGCCCTGCAGTCATTCACAACTCCTCCAACACAAACATTATTGGGACGGCGTGGCACAGTGGGAGAGTGGCCGTGCGCAACCCGAGGGTCCCTGGTTCAATCCCCACCTAGTACCAACCTCGTCATGTCCGTTGTGTCCTTGAGCAAGACACTTCACCCTTGCTCCTGATGGGTGCTGGTTAGCGCCTTGCATGGCAGCTCCCTCCATCAGTGTGTGAATGTGTGTGTGAATGGGTAAATGTGGAAGTAGTGTCAAAGCGCTTTGAGTACCTTGAAGGTAGAAAAGCGCTATACAAGTACAACCCATTTACCATTTATTGTTTTTGCACTTTTTGGCTTCTTATGAAATAACTTTTTTAAATAGATTCAATCTTGCACGTGGAAAGTTTAAGTGTGGGCTTTAGTTGATATAACAATTCTACGGCGGGGGTGCAGGAGGCGGGGCTACTGGAGCCTCAGCCAGTACGTCTTTTGCAGTCGTTTTATGATCGCTCAGCACAAGAAATACGTTACACACATACAGTTGTTGACAAAATACACTGTACATTATATACCTCAGCTAACTAAACTATGGAAATGTATAATATAATTCATATAGCAATACGGTCTCACTGCACAGCAGACCAGCAGTTAGCCGAGTCCGTCCATGTTGAGGCACTGAGTGACGTGCCTCAACTGGCTGCTGTTCACCGCATCGTCTCTTCTCAGTATTTGAACGGCAAATGTGAAAATTCAGCGATTTTGAATAAAAATAATCTAAAACTGGTGAAGTTAAATGGAAAATAACTTTATAGTATAATCACTGCATACATATAACAATTTAATAATTTTTTTTTCTTTTTACATTTTTTCCTTCCTCTAGTGACTGCACGTCACTGCTGTACAAACATACATATACACATACATGTACACATACATTCACTGTACAAAAATACATATACACATACTGTACATATACATTCACTGTACAAACATACATATACACATACTGTACATATACATTCACTGTACAAACATACATATACACATACATGTACACATACATTCACTGTACAAAAATACATATACACATACTGTACATATACATTCACTGTACAAACATACATATACACATACTGTACATATACACTCACTGTACAAACATACATATACACATACTGTACATATGCATTCACTGTACAAACATACATATATATACATACATGTACACATACATTCACTGTACAAACATACATATATATATATACATACATGTACATATACATTCACTGTACAAAAATACATATACACATACATGTACACATACATTCACTGTACAAAAATACATATACACATACTGTACATATACATTCACTTTACAAACATACATATACACATACTGTACATATACATTCACTGTACAAACATACATATACACATACATGTACATATACATTCACTGTACAAAAATACATATACACATACTGTACATATACAAGTACATATACATACATACACTCATGCACGTTTCATCAAACATAAATGAACGTTGTTGCCCTAGGGTAAACTGGGTATAACACATGGCACACTGACAAAGCTTAACCTACTGTTACTATAACAATCTACAAGGTTAATATAGGTTGCTTCTCTTTCTTCCCCTCCATTTTTCTGCATTCTTTCATATCTCTAGTTATCATTACATATTTGTATTGTTGCATTTGAACAACTGTATTGTTGATAATATGTCATGTCTGTGTGATCATGTTTTGTTTTAGTCATGTTCGGTTTTGTTTTTGGACTCTTTGTGCACTTTTGTTTGTTTTGTCACCCATTCGTTTTCACCTGTCATGTCACGCACCTGTTTCACGTTTTGAGTCACGCACCTGTTTTCACTGATCATGTCACTGCTATTTAAGCCGGTCAGTTTCTGTTGTTCGTGCTGGTGACAGTCTGTCAATACTTGGACTTCGGGGTTTGTTTTCCCGGAATGCAAAGGAAAGTTGGCGCTGGCAAGGCGTGAATGTAAGTACATCTTTTATTTTAAACACTAACAGACTACAAAAAAGGAAGCAAACAAAAGGCGCGGAGAACAAACTAGACTAATGAAACAAAACTTGCACAAAGGCAGAAACTGAAATCTGAACAGCCGATATGTGCATCTACATCTACTATATGATTTGCCTGAGAAGCTGGACAGGACAAAAAAAATAAAAAATAAATAAATACATATTTGCGCATAGTTTCTGAACCACCGCTGCAACAGAGCACATGAAAGTGTTGTTGTTGTGTGTGTGTGTGTGTGTGTGTGTGTGTGTGTGTGTGGTGGCCTTGTGGCGGTGAACCGCTGAGTTTAACACCAAAATTACATTTATGATTATTTATCCACACGATTAACAGTGCAATTTCAATATTTTCAATGTGTATTTATTAAAAAAAAAATGTGTCGTTTAATTAAACTATTTTCCCTAAAATGCGTGTCGCGGCAATAAGTGTGTTTTATCCGATTACTTGATTAAACGCACAAACTAATCGATTGATTCTTCGATCACTAAAATAATCAATAGTTCCAGCCCTACATAATTATATTTAACCTACTTGCAGTTGATAATAATATAACCTTGTCAAATGATCTTAAAACCATGTGTTGGATACAAATATTATTATCAAGGCTTAGGTCAGACTGATAAATACTAGAGATGTCCGATAATGGCTTTTTTGCAGATATCCGATATTCCGATATTGTCCAACTCTTAATTACCGATTCCGATATCAATCGATACCGATATATACAGTCGTGGAATTAACACATTATTATGCCTAATTTTATTGTGATGCCCCACTGGATGCATTAAACAATGTAGCAAGGTTTTCCAAAATAAATCAACTCAAGTTATGGGGGAAAAAATGCCAAAAATGGCACTGCCATATTTATTATTGAAGTCACAAAGTGCATTTTTTTTTTTTAACATGCCTCAAAACAGCAGCTTGGAATTTGGGACATGCTCTCCCTGAGAGAGCATGAGGAGGTTGAGGTGGGCGGGGGGTTCTGGGTATCTGCAAGGGGTTCTGGGTATTTGTTATGTTGTGTTTATGTTGTGTTACGGTGCGGATGTTCTCCCGAAATGTGTTTGTCATTCTTGTTTGGTGTGGGTTCACAGTTTGGCGCATATTTGTAACAGTGTTAGAGTTGTTTATACGGCCACCCTCAGTGTGACCTGTATGGCTGTTGACCAAGTATGCCTTGCATTCACTTGTGTGTGTGAAAAGCCGTAGATATTATGGGACTGGGCCGGCACGCAAAGGAAGTGCCTTTAAGGTTTATTGGCGCTCTGTACTTCTCCCTACGTCCGTGTACCACTCCGTACAGCGGCGTTTTAAAAAGTCATACATTTTAATTTTTGAAACCGATACCGATAATTTCCGATATTACATTTTAAAGCATTTATCGGCAGTCCGATATTATCGGACATCTCTAATAAAAACTCCTTATTAAAAAAAGGGACTTATGAAAATTTGATGAAAAATGAATTTACATAGAATTACACAGTGCTAAATTAAATAAATACAAATAAAAATGATTATTAATGATAATAATATGTTTAGTCAATGAACTGTCAATATAATTCAAATGAAAACCCAGCTTTACCATTTTGGTCATATTTTTTGCACTTGAGAAACTTCTCTATGACTTTAGCTCCGGACTTCTTCTGTTGGTTTGTTATTCTCATTACAGCCACAAGTGGTGGAAAAGTGTATTACGACGACGGAAGACTGCGCCCACATGGAACCACACCTGAGAGGGGGTTGCCCTATGGTTAAGAAACACTGCTCCAAACGACCTGTGACGTTCTCTGCCCTGTGACATCATACATGGTATAAATTTAGCCAAAGTGCTTTGCACTAGTCCGCCATTGTAGTTTGCGATGTAATTTATAAGCTTTTTCATTTTCTCTATCCTCTTGTTGTGGCACATGCATCCTTCACTGTTGCCATTTCTAAAACAAAGTAGCGTATAGTTCGAACTTATGTCCGTCAGTAGACTCGATTTGGAAGCGCTAAAAACTACAACAAAGATGACGGGGAGAAGACGCTGTCGAAGTGGAGGCACGTAAATAAGACCGCCCACAAAACGGCGCATCCGGATGAGACGGTCTGTAAAACATACCGTATTTTCCGGACCATAGGGCGTACTGCTGATGAATGGTCTATTTTTGATCTTTTTTCATATATAAGGCGCATTAAAGGAGTCATATTATTATTATCTTTTTTTTCTAATTGTAAAGCACTTCCTTGTGGTCTACATAACATGTAATGCTGGTTCTTTGGTTAAAATGTTGCATAGATAATGTTTTACAGATCATCTTCGAGCCGCTTTTTGCCAGTCGCTTCCGGATGCGCCTTTTTGTGGGCGGTCTTATTTACGTGGCTCACCTTCAAACAATGTCTTTTCTCCGTTTTCTTTGTTCTAGTGGTGTAGCGTGCAAGGACGGGGGTGGAAGAAGTGTCAAAAGATGGAGCTAACTGTTTTAATGACATTCAGACTTTACTTCAATCAATAATGGACGAAATGTGTCCCGTCCGGAACTCTAATAACTAAAGTTCCTTAGGTAAATAATGTAAACTCACTACACCGGTATGTTTTATCGCTTTCATGGCGAGTTTAATGACAGATATAAGTAAGAACTTTACACTACTTTATATTAGAAATGGCAACAACGGAGGATGAATGTCCCATAACAAGAAGATGGAGAAAAATAAGAAGCTTATGAACTACGTTGTCGCCATGGACTACAAAGGCGGACCTGCGCAATTTTTCAGGATTCATGCAGATCCCAAATACTGTACAGATCAGCAGGTACCAGAAGGTAAGAAAAGTTGCATTTGCATAATATTGCGAAACAAAACGCCAGATCATGTCTTACCTTATACACACACCATAATAATAAAAACCCCGTTTCCATATGAGTTGGGAAATTGTGTAAGATGTAAATATAAACGGAATTGTTACGGCTCAGGCTCCTGCCAACGCCGCTCATCCGTCTGTGCGCACCTCGGGACACGCCCACGGGTGCGCACATCCAGGGAGGCGCCGCGCGCGTCTCCGCCCTGCTGCAGCCACCAGCTGCAATCACTCGCTGGCAATCTGCACACCTGCGACTGATCAGAGCGAGATCAATAAAGGACCAGTGGACCCAAGGATCGTCGCGGGAACTTAGTTTTTCTCATGGTGTACCGTAAGCCTTATGCGCTCTTACTGTGTTGTTTCCCTCCGTGATTCTGACGTCTGTTGCTTTTCCGCAGTGCCTTCCCGAGTCTTCCCTCCTCGAGATCTCCCGTTGTTTCCCCGGTGTTTTGGACTGCCTTCTTCGTTTCCCGACTCCTCACTCGCCCCTGGACTCTGACGTCTCTCTCTGCCCCACGGACCCCTCGCTGAACTTGGACCCCTTTTGCCTTGCCCTCTTTGGACTTGTCTGCCTTTTCTCATCAACACTTGGTAACACACTTCAGATATCTACACACATAGTCTTACACTACACACACACTCTTGTATTTTAGTCACACACTCTATTTCTATAGTTTAGTTGTAAATGTTTATTATTATATATATTTATTATATATAATAAATTATTGTATATACTGCCCCCTGGTGTCTGAGCCGTCACCTCTCTCAGTAAACACAAACAGTAAGTTCCCGCCAAAATTATTAAAGGACCTGACGGCACAGTTCCTTAGCCCCTCCCCAGTGACTTTAGTTCCGCCCCTGTGAATTTTTTTTTTTTTTTTTCTGCCTCTTGCCCCATTCACCATGTCTTTTTCTTTTTTTCGCTTCAAACCAGAGGATTTGTCTTGTCCTGCCGAGCAGTCTTGGAAAGGCATGTTCAGTAGCGAGATAAGCAAGGAGGAATTTTCTCGTCGCCTGGACACCCTCCTCCCACCCTTAGAGACTCAGTCAGCAGGAAGCGTCTGGAATCCGCCTTTGGAGGGGGGGAATGGTACCGACAGCCGTGCTGGTGAGGTAGCACAGCTGCGGCCAGCAAGACCGCTACCATCGATCTTTCAGTTTGCCTGGCCGCACCCACCAACCACGCTACCAGCACTTGTCCCCGAGCTAGCGTCCGAGCTAGCACTTGTCCCCGAGCTAGCGTCTGAGCTAGCACCTGTCCCTCGGCTAGCGTCCGAGCTAGCACCTGTCCCTCGGCTAGCGTCCGAGCTAGCACCTGTCCCTCGGCTAGCGTCCGAGCTAGCACCTGTCCCTCGGCTAGCGTCCGAGCTAGCACCTGTCCCTCGGCTAGCGTCCGAGCTAGCACCTGTCCCTCGGCTAGCGTCCGAGCTAGCACCTGTCCCTCGGCTAGCGTCCGAGCTAGCACCTGTCCCTCGGCTAGCGTCCGAGCTAGCACCTGTCCCTCGGCTAGCGTCCGAGCTAGCACCTGTCCCTCGGCTAGCGTCCGAGCTAGCACCTGTCCCTCGGCTAGCGTCCGAGCTAGCACCTGTCCCTCGGCTAGCGTCCGAGCTAGCACCTGCCCCTCGGCTAGCGTCCGAGCTAGCACCTGCCCCTCGGCTAGCGTCCGAGCTAGCACCTGCCCCTCGGCTAGCGTCCGAGCTAGCACCTGCCCCTCGGCTAGCGTCCGAGCTAGCACCTGCCCCTCGGCTAGCGTCCGAGCTAGCACCAGCCCCTCGGCTAGCGTCCGAGCTAGCACCAGCCCCTCGGCTAGCGTCCGAGCTAGCAACAGCCCCTCGGCTAGCGTCCGAGCTAGCACCAGCCCCTCGGCTAGCGTCCGAGCTAGCACCAGCCCCTCGGCTAGCGTCCGAGCTAGCACCAGCCCCTCGGCTAGCGTCCGAGCTAGCACCAGCCCCTCGGCTAGCGTCCGAGCTAGCACCAACCCCTCGGCTAGTCTCCGAGCTAGCACCAGTCCCCAGGCTGGCCCCCACGTCTCCACCAGCTCCCAGGCTGGCCCCCACGTCTCCACCAGCTCCCAGGCTGGCCTCGACCTCAGCACCTCGGCCTGCTCCGCCGACTCCAGCACCTCGGCCTGCTCCGCCGACTCCAGCACCTCGGCCTGCTCCGCCGACTCCAGCACCTCGGCCTGCTCCGCCGACTCCAGCACCTCGGCCTGCTCCGCCGACTCCAGCACCTCGGCCTGTTCCGCCGACTTCAGCACCTCGGCCAGCTCCTCAGCTGCCCTCCTCGTCTCCGGCTTTGACGTCTGCCGCTTCCACGGCGCCGATGACGTCTGCCGCTTCCACGGCGCCGATGACGTCTGCCGCTTCCACGCCGCCGATGACGTCTGCCGCTTCCACGCCGCCGATGACGTCTGCCGCTTCCACGCCGCCGATGACGTCTGCCGCTTCCACGCCGCCGATGACGTCTGCCGCTTCCACGCCGCCGATGAAGTCTGCCGCTTCCACGCCGCCGATGACGTCTTCCTCCACGCCTGCCTCGCCGATGACGTCTTCCTCCACGCCTGCCTCGCCGATGACGTCTTCCTCCACGCCTGCCTCGCCGATGACGTCTTCCTCCACACCGCCGCCGATGTCATATCCTCGTTTCCGGCGAGACGCACCATGGCGCCAATCACGTCCGCCTTCCCGACGGCCAAGATGGTGGCCGTCCCTTGGTCGCCCGCCTCGCCGGCTTCAGCGGCGTTCTTCTCGCCGCCGCCATCAGACTCGTCCTCGGTGGATTCGGGGACACTGGGGCCGGCGACCCACCACCAGTTCTCCCCTCCACCCTCCCTTGTTTCGTGAGTATGTTGGACATCTGGAATCTGTCCATAGGGGGGGGATACTGTTACGGCTCAGGCTCCTGCCAACGCCGCTCATCCGTCTGTGCGCACCTCGGGACACGCCCACGGGTGCGCACATCCAGGGACGCGCCGCGCGCGTCTCCGCCCTGCTGCAGCCACCAGCTGCAATCACTCGCTGGCAATCTGCACACCTGCGACTGATCAGAGCGAGATCAATAAAGGACCAGTGGACCCAAGGATCGTCGCGGGAACTTAGTTTTTCTCATGGTGTACCGTAAGCCTTATGCGCTCTTACTGTGTTGTTTCCCTCCGTGATTCTGACGTCTGTTGCTTTTCCGCAGTGCCTTCCCGAGTCTTCCCTCCTCGAGATCTCCCGTTGTTTCCCCGGTGTTTTGGACTGCCCTCTTCGTTTCCCGACTCCTCACTCGCCCCTGGACTCTGACGTCTCTCTCTGCCCCACGGACCCCTCGCTGAACTTGGACCCCTTTTGCCTTGCCCTCTTTGGACTTGTCTGCCTTTTCTCATCAACACTTGGTAACACACTTCAGATATCTACACACATAGTCTTACACTACACACACACTCTTGTATTTTAGTCACACACTCTATTTCTATAGTTTAGTTGTAAATGTTTATTATTATATATATTTATTATATATAATAAATTATTGTATATACTGCCCCCTGGTGTCTGAGCCGTCACCTCTCTCAGTAAACACAACAGGAATACAATGATTTGCAAATCATTTTCAACCCATATTCAGTTGAATATGCTACAAAGACAGCATATTTGATGTTCAAACTGATAAACATTTTTTTTTGTTGCAAATAAACATTAACTTTAGAATTTGATGCCAGCAACACGTGACAAAGAAAAGTTTATGAGTTTGAACATGAAATATGTTGTCTTTGTAGTACATTCAACTGAATATGGGTTGAAAAGGATTTGCAAATCATTGTATTCCATTTATATTTACATCTAACACAATTTCCCAACTCATATGGAAACAGGGTTTGTACTTGTATGTTGACGCACATCAAACGGTGCCGCTTACAATTATCTCTTATGTTTGACTGCCATCTACTGGTCACACTTATCATTACACCATGTACCAAATAATATTGCTTCGAGGTGGGTAAGCTCAACCAAATTTCTTCTTTACATTAGGGGCACCGGGTTATAAGGCGTGCTGTCGAGTTTTGAGGAAAAAAAAGGGATTTTAAGTGCGCCTTATAGTCCGGAAAATATGGTAATTTATGCGAGATTTTGACCAAAGTTACAAGGAGGTGTTTGAAATCAAGAAAAAATATATATTATGACTCATTTAATACAATTGAATTCCTGGTTTCTGTCTTGCCTCTGGTGAGGGCGGTCACATTTTTTTCCGCTCCCTTCTTCTCCCAGCTTGCTCTCTTTGTTTTGTCTTGTCTGAACTTTTTTGAAGCCTCTTTCTTTGCGCTGTCCTCAAATCTAAACATCAGACATGGAAATGATCAGCTGGACTCTCGACGCAATTGACAAAATCTTTTCGACGAGGAAAAGAGGTTCGGGGGAGCCTGGCTGCCCTGATGGAACCATTGCTGCGTGGTACGTGAGAGATTCCTGGGATAAATGGAGAATCATGTGCCTCTCAGTCCTTTCCATCAAGGATGTGGAAGACATCGACCTATTTGGAACCGTGATCACGGGGCACCTGCTGATTGGGCCGGGCATTGCTCTGGTGTATCGTCAAATTCGTAAGACAATGGCAGCCACTCAAGGAGCCCAAAGGCTGTTCGTCACAATGGAAGGTTTGGGCCGGGCTGCGGGATCACAGACTGCGGCGATTTCTGAACTGAATCGCAAGATGGATCACATCATGGAGAAGCTTGCTGAAAAGGAAAATTGAATATGAGAGCAGCCAGCATGGACGAATAGAACAGACAAGTCATTGTATTGTCTGCTCACGGAAAACAAACATCCTAATCTACGATTTGACTCCCTCGAATGGCCTTGATGCTGTGAACAACAGGAACAGGCTGTTCTGAAAATACCCCCGAGGACACCTCAATGATGGACGCTTTTGACCTCCCTCCCTCCTCAACGACACCTGGAGTCGAACTTTTGCTTGCATGCAAATCGGCCGCAGTCTATGACAGGGGTGTCAAACTCAAATACAGAGTGGGTCAAAATTTAAAACTGAACAAAGCCGTGGGCCAAGGTTGAACAAATTAACCTTTTAATAGGGACCCAAACAAGTTTTGCATTGAATATTGAACAAGCAAGGCTTGTATAACTTTATAGTGACATGCAAAATCGAGTTTCAAATAATAATAATAATTAAAAAATATCAATGGCATATCAAATACAATTTAAATTGAATGCCTCTTTTCTATTTGCAGCCTTCTGAGGTAAATATCAACATTAACTTTTTCCACAGGCTAATAAATTAGAACATAAAATAACAATGAATAAACCAACCATTCAGGACTTTAAACTGCTCAGTTTGCAACACACTGATCTAATCTGATTTGCCCAAGCCAGATACCTGACATCTTTTCTTGGATGCTAGTTCATTAATGTCGGGGCTCAAGCTTTGAGCTGAGGCATCTTCCATTATCGAACGAAGTTGTTCATCAGTCATTATATCTCGTAGTCCACCCGGACCACAGTCTTGGGGGCGTGCTTTAAAGGCACTGCGTATATCGTCCTCCACGAGCTGTCGTCACATCTGCTTTTCATCCATTCCAACAACATGCCGGCCTGATCACAAAAATATGTGTGACTTCAGCACACACACACACACACACGTAAATGCAACGCATACTTGGCCAACAGCGATACAGGTTACACTGACGGTGCCCGTATAAATAACTTTAACACTGTTAGAAATATGCGCCACACTGTGAATCCACAACAAACAAGAATGACAAACACATTTCGGGAGAATATACGCACCGTAACACAACATAAACACAACAAAACAAATACCCAGAAACCAGTGATGTGCGGTGAGGTTCATGGCTGGTGAGGCACTGACTTCATCACAGTCAGATTAACAAACACATGAACCCTAAAGAGTATCTTATTCACCATTTGATTGGCAGCAGTTAACGGGTTATGTTTAAAAGCTCATACCAGCATTCTTCCCTGCTTGGCACTCAGCATCAAGGGTTGGAATTGGGGGTTAAATCACCAAAAATGATTCCCGGGCGCGGCGCCGCTGCTGCCCACTGCTCCCCTCACCTCCCAGGGGGTGAACAAGGGGATGGGTCAAATGCAGACGACAAATTTCATTACACCTAGTGTGTGTGTGACAATCATTGCTACTTTTACTTAACTTTAACTTTACACATACAAACTGTAGCACACAAAAAAGCACATTTAATAAAAAAAACGTTATTATGGTCTTACCTTTACTTATAAATGAAGTCCATGCGCCGCAACTAAAGCCCTCACTTAAACTTTCCACGTGCAAGATTGAATCTATTTAAAAAAGTGTAACCTAGGGTTTATAAATGTCGCCTATACTGTATGAAACTACAAAATAACAAACACGGAGGCTCCAGTTTACACGAGGACCACTTTATTTACCTTCTTTCAAAAACCTCCGCTCCACTCCGTGTCATCACTTCCGCTCTTAGCGCCTTCAAAATAAGAGCTCAAGGCATATACTGTATAACAGCGCATAACAGGAACTTAACATCACAAAGAGGAAAGCCCATGAAAATAGGTTACAAAAGTTATTTAATAAGAAGCCAAAAAGTGCAAAAACAATAATGTTCATGTTGGAGGAGTTGTGAATTAGATACACCTGCAGTCTGCAGGTGTATCTAATGTTGTGGCCCTGCAGTCATTCACAACTCCTCCAACACGAACATTATTGTTTTTGCACTTTTTGGCTTCTTATGAAATAACTTTTTTAAATAGATTCAATCTTGCACGTGGAAAGTTTAAGTGTGGGCTTTAGTTGATATAACAATTCTACGGCGGGGGTGCAGGAGGCGGGATTACTGGAGCCTCAGCCAGTGCGTCTTTTGCAGCCATTTTATGATCGCTCAGCACAAGAATTATGTTACACACATACAGTTGTTGACAAAATACACTGTACATTATATACCTCAGCTAACTAAACTATGGAAATGTATAATATAATTCATAAAGCAATACAGTCTCACTGCACAGCAGGCCAGCAGTTAGCCGAGTCCGGAATCCATGTTGAGGCACTGAGTGACGTGCCTCAACTGGCTGCTGTTCACCGCACCGTCTCTTCTCAGTATTTGAACGGCAAATGTGAAAATTCAGCGATTTTGAATAAAAATAATCTAAAACTGGTGAAGTTTAATGGAAAATAACTTTATAGTATAATCACTGGATACATATAACAATTTATTAATTTTTTTTCTTTTTACATTTTTTTTCTTTCCATGATGGCAGGTGAGGCGCCGCCTCACCTGCCTCTAGTGACTGCACGTCACTGCCAGAAACCCATGCAGCCCTAACTCTTCCGGTTGAGGCGGGTGGGTTTGGGGGGCGGGGTTTGGTGGTAGCGGGGGTGTATATTGCAGCCTGGAAGAGTTAGGGCTGCATGGGATTCTGGGTATTTGTTTTGTTGTGTTTATGTTGTGTTACGGTGTGGATGTTCTCCTGAAATGTGTTTTTTTATTCCTGTTTGGTGTGGATTGACAGTGTGGCGCATATTTCTATCAGTGTTAAGTTATTTATACGGGCACCGCCAGTGTAACCTGTATCGCTGTTGGCCAAGTATGCATTGCATTCACTTGTGTGTCGTGCTGAAGCCGCACATATTATGTGACTGGGCCAGCATTCGCTGGACTGGGTGAAAAGCGGACGTGATGATTTTTGGGAGGGGCACTGAAATTTGAGTCTCCCGGGAGGGTTGGCAAGTATGAGAATTAGCAGTGAATGCGGCGGCACCGCCGCTGAATATAATCGGCGGGCCAGCTCTAGTGTTAATTTGATATCACCTCAAGGGCCAAGTGAAATTACACGGCGGGCCAAATTTGACACCCATGGTCTAT
Organism: Nerophis lumbriciformis; assembly: GCF_033978685.3. Taxonomy (NCBI): domain Eukaryota; kingdom Metazoa; phylum Chordata; class Actinopteri; order Syngnathiformes; family Syngnathidae; genus Nerophis; species Nerophis lumbriciformis. The sequence continues at coordinate 47,619,951 of NC_084551.2, forward strand.
GAACATTACATCATCACCCCACGCCTTCACCACCGCTTGTTTCCCCTCGGGTTGATGGACGGCTGGCAGCGCTTCATAGCAGCAGTCGACCTCCAGGGTTCCAAATCCCCGCCCCACTGTTGCGAGTTGTCGTGATTAAATGTAACGTGTTTATGTGTGCATTGCATGGAGGTTTTTTTCCCACTCCAGACTAGGCCCCCTTAGGAGCCCAGTCTAGACTGTATTTTTCAACTCATCTTCTTCCCCAGCGTTTGACCTTTTTCTTATCTTTTACGGGGCCTGTTTGTTTGTCTAATCCTGAACGGGTTTGTGCTGAAAACATAGTTTCGTTGTACTTGTACAATGACAATAAAGTCCTATCCTATCCTATCCTATGACGGTTTTTTTTGCAGTATCTCCCTTGGTTACAATTAGCCTTAAAAATAATAAATGTTTTTATATCGTTGTAGGGGGCTAAACTTACAAGGGTTCAAACACTTTAATTTACCACAACGTGATCATTCCTGCATGCCAGGGCAAGGCGTGATAAATTCACACCTGGAAACTAATAACATTTGTGCCTCGGTGAATGACGACGAGGGCCCATAAATGTCCGCGTGTCTGCGACGATTCCGAGCGAACACAACAGCTCTCATCTGCCGAGACAAGTATTCATTGCACGCTCTCGCATAATATTGCCACTTTATTACCGGAATCAAACGTCTGTTTTGCGAGCAAAGATAAGATACGAGCAGCGAGCGCGAGCACCGAGGTGAGAGAGCACTTGGAAAAAGTGATGTGACGCTTTCATCAAATGCACCTTTATTCATCTTTTACAAGCGCTGTGGAGGAGGCGCTCTCCAAGCCTTATTTCCCTCTTGGATGTCGGATGGGGGGGATGATTCCGTTACACAAGTGGTGAAAGTGGACGCTGGAGGAGGATGATCATCAATACAATATTTTGCTTCTTAGGGGCCAACAGACAAGAAATCAATATCTCCTCACTGAGATAATGTCTGTCATGACCCCCCTCACTGTTACAAGGAGCCAATAAGGTGGCGTTAAAAAATCCCCGTGGTGTAATGACAAACATCCAACCATTTTAAAAAACTGCATTTTAAGCACAAAAACACACACTCAATAGTTTACTTTCGTTATTAATTCTGTACAAAAGTCAAAACCAGTGAAGTTGGCACGTTGTGTAAATGGTAAATAAAAAGAGAATACAATGATTTGCAAATCCTTATATTCAATTGAATAGACTGCAAAGACAAGATATTTGATTTGCTATTGCAAATAATCATTAACTTAGAATTTAATGGCATCAAAAAAGTTGCCACAGGGGCATTTTTACCACTGTGTTACATGGCCTTTCCTTTTAACAACACTCAGTTAATGTTTGGGAACTGAGGAGACCCATTTCTGAAGCTTTTCAGGTAGAATTATTTCCCATTCTTGCTTGATGTACAGTTTAAGTTGTTCAACAGTCCGGGGGTCTCCATTGTGGTATTTTAGGCTTCATAATGCGCCACACATTTTCATTGGGAGACAGGTCTGGACTACAGGCAGGCCAGTCTAGTACCTACACTCTTCTACTATGAAGCCACGCTGTTGTAACACGTGGCTTGGCATTGTCTTGCTGAAATAAGCAGGGGCGTCCATGGTAACGTTGCTTGGATGGCAACATATGTTGCTCCAAAACCTGTATGTACCTTTCATTTGCCTGTTCACCTGTGGGATGTTCCAAATAAGTGTTTGATGAGCATTCCTCAACTTTATCAGTATTTATTGCCACCTTTCCCAACTTCTTTGTCACGTGTTGCTGGCAAAAATGTTTATCAGTTTGAACATTAAATATGTTATCTTTGTAGCATATTCAACTGAATATGGGTTGAAAAGGATTTGCAAATCATTGTATTCCGTTTATATTTATATCTAACACAATTTCCCAACTCATATGGAAACGGAGTTTGTACAATTTATCGCATAAGTTACTCAAGTAGATGTAACGGAGTAAATGTAGCGTGTTACTACCCACCTCTGGAGCTGCCAGTGTTTACCATGGTTTTTATTGCTGTTTTTGACATTTTTCGTCCAAAGAAAAAAAGGCATAGCTTGGCTCAGTAAAGGCTGTGAAATGCTGCTGTTGCAAACGTTAGACAAATGACCTCTTGAGGATGCTGTTTACGCTCTCTCTCTGTGTGTCCTCCTCTTTATTATCATCGACTGCTCCTTTTGTGTTTGTGAGCGATGGCCCGCTGTGAGATCAATAGTGTCAAACATGTAACAGGATTATGTGGCGGAGTCCCAAATGAAGGCCAAGGAGATCATGTGCCCTTCGTGTGTGCTGCGGGGTTGTTCAGACTCATTCTAATGGCGGTCCTGTGGATTAACCTCCGCACTCATTAGATCAGCGTGATTAAAAAGGCTGATCTAGGTCTGCCGGGTCTGCACGTGAAGACCTACGGCCTGCGGGCAGGATTAAAATGAGCTGCATTTTTTTTTGTTAACGAAATAAACTGCTGTTCTTAATGTGTCCACTGGATGTCACAATAGCAATTCTGTTAGGCAAGCAAACAGTTTATACTGAGGCCAAGCAGGAGGTACACAGTAAAGGGTGACTGTGGCTCCTCCTCCTCGACCCACATGAAACTTAAAACCTGCCATTTTATGTATTTTGCTTCGAACACATCGTTATTTGGCACCCTCTCTGCCCCAAAATGTCTCTGTCAAACACGAGAAAAGTGAACTTATCCATTTTGAATAGTTTTTACCTCCGTTTCTTAGGTTTTTTTTGTAGAGATGTCCGATAATGGCTTTTTTGCCGATATCCGATATTCCGATATTGTCCAACTCTTAATTACCGATTCCGATATCAACCGATACCAATATATACAGTCGTGGAATCAACACATTATTATGCTTAATATTGTTGTGATGCATTAAACAATGTAACAAGGTTTTCCAAAATAAATCAACTCAAGTTATGGGAAAAAAATGCCAACATGGCACTGCCATATTTATTACTGAAGTCACAAAGTGCATTGTTTTTTTTAACATGCCTCAAAACAGCAGCTTGGAATTTGGGACATGCTCTCCCTGAGAGAGCATGAGGAGGTTGAGGTGGGCGGGGTTGTGGGGTGGAGGGGTAGGGACTAGCAGGGGGTGTATATTGCGTTCGGACCAGTTGTTCCTCCCAGGGAATTCAAGTTTCTGGTTGTCGCTCCCAAGCTCTTTACGACACTTAAAGCTGAGTAAAAGAACCACCAGAGACAGAATAGGTATTTTGTAATATATTTGCAAAGCTTTGTAAATATCATGAGACCAGTCCAGCATAGAACATTCAATCGCGCAGCTAAGATGGTCTGCCCTAAAAAATGGAAACCTTCTATTCTATAAAGTCTCTCTCCCTCCCACCCTCGCTGTCTTGTCTTTCCAGCCCAAACACATGCCCACTGTCCTCCGCACCTGGACACAAGTATAGATAAGAAGAAGGAGTATCTCTCTTTCTTACATTCCATATTCAAGGTTAGCACACAGTATTTGCAGACAACCAAAAGACCACAATTGGAAGAAAAACACTAGCTGTTTTGTAATATGATTATGAAATTAAAGAAGTGACACTTAAATTCGGATATATGTAAATATCTGCCTCCGACACGTCCCGGAAGAGTTAGTGCTGCAAGGGGTTCTGGGTATTTGTTCTGTTGTGTTTATGTTGTGTTACGGTGCGGATGTTCTCCCGAAACTTGTTTGTCATTCTTGTTTGGTGTGGGTTCACAGTGTGGCGCATATTTTCAACAGTGTTAAAGTTGTTTATACGGCCACCCTCAGTGTGACCTGTATGGCTGTTGACCAAGTATTCACTTGTGTGTGTTAAAAGTTGTAGATATTATGTGTCTGTGCCGGCACGCAAAGGCGGTGCCTTTAAGGCACACACCCCCAATATTGTTGTCTGGGTGGAAATCGGGAGAAATTCGGAAGAATGGTTGCCCCGGGAGATTTTTGGGAGGGGCACTGAAATTCGTGAGTCTCCCGGGAAAATCCGTAGGGTTGGCAAGTATGACTGGGAGACGCAACTGCTCTGTACTTCTCCCTACGTCCGTGTACCACTCCGTACAGCTGCGTTTTAAAAAGTCATGCATTTTACTTTTTGAAACCGATGCAGATAATTTCCGATATCACATTTTAAAGCATTTATCGGCCGATAATATCGGCAGTCCGATAATTTTGACTTAGCACTGGATTGATATGTGGACATGACAAAGGAGGTATTTGATAGCTCGAAGAGTTTACATGTTGTGTTTTTTGTTCAAACCCAGAAAGACTGTGACTTAAAGTTTTATCCTGGCTTTGTCGATACACTGAGACAACGTCTCTGTTCATTGTGTTTTTGAAACTACACCAATTTCCTCAGAATTTTCAACAAACTTAAAGGCCTACTGAAATGCGATTTTCTTATTTAAACAGGGATAGCAGGTCCATTCTATGTGTCATACTTGATCATTTCGCGATATTGCCATATTTTTGCTGAAAGGATTTAGTAGAAAACATCGACGATAAAGTTCGCAACTCTTGGTCGCTGATAAAAAAGCCTTGCCTGTACCGGAAGTAGCAGACGAGCAGCGTGACGTCACAGGTTGTGGAGCTCCTCACATCCGCACATTGTTTACAATCATGGCCACCAGCAGCGAGAGCGATTCGGACCGAGAAAGCGACGATTTCCCCATTAATTTGAGCGAGGATGAAAGATTTGTGGATGAGGAAAGTGAGAGTGAAGGACTAGAGGGCAGTGGGAGCGATTCAGATAGGGAAGATGCTGTGAGAGGCGGGTGGGACCTGATATTCAGCTGGGAATGACTAAAACAGTAAATAAACACAAGACATATATATACTCTATTAGCCACAACACAACCAGGCTTATATTTAATATGCCACAAATTAATCCCGCATAACAAACACCTCCCCCTCCCGTCCATATAACCCGCCAATACAACTCAAACACCTGCACAACACACTCAATCCCACAGCCCAAAGTACCGTTCACCTCCCCAAAGTTCATACAGCACATATATTTCCCCAAAGTCCCCAAAGTTACGTACGTGACATGCACATAGCGGCACGCACGTACGGGAAAGCGATCAAATGTTTGGAAGCTGCAGCTGCATGCGTACTCACGGTACCGCGCCTGCGCATCCAACTCAAAGTCCTCCTGGTAAGAGTCTCTGTTGTCCCAGTTCTCCACAGGCCAATGGTAAAGCTTGACTGTCATCTTCCGGGAATGTAAACAATGAAACACCGGCTGTGTTATCCGGCACACCAGTCAAGGGGTGCATTCTACGGCGGGGGTGCGTTATCCGGCACAACACCTGCCGCACTACACCGCTTCCCACCTACAGCTTTCTTCTTTGCTGTCTCCATTGTTCATTGAACAAATTGCAAAAGATTCACCAACACAGATGTCCAGAATACTGTGGAATTTTGCGATGAAAACAGACGACTTAATAGCTGGCCACCATGCTGTCCCAAAATGTCCTCTACAATCCGTGACGTCACGCGCAGGCATCATCATACCGAGACGTTTTCAGCAGGATATTTCGCACGAAATTTAAAATGGCACTTTAGTAAGCTAACCCGGCCGTATTGGCATGTGTTGCAATGTTAAGATTTAATCATTGATATATAAATATATCAGACTGCGTGGTCGGTAGTAGTGGGTTTCAGTAGGCCTTTAAAGTGTTTTGTCCAGACCAGGGGTCGGCAACCCAAAATGTTGAAAGAGCCATATTGGACCAAAAATACAAAAAACGAATCTGTCTGGAGCGGCAAAAAATTAAAAGCCTTATATAAGTCTTATAATGAAGGCAACACATGATGTAAGTGTCTATATTAGCCTACTATCAAAATGACTATGTGTCGCAGGCTGACGCAAATCTTCGTTGACAGAAATTTTTATTCTACACATTTTTGCAACATTGGAAATCCTTAGTAAAATGGAGGCTTCTCACACGATGAGATAACTTCTGGAAATTACTGGGTCAGAATGGCCAAAGGTATAGATGTGTGTGTCCAAGTTAAAGGAAACGGCAGGCTGTCTTTGTCAGGTTCAAACACTGATGACATCTATTAAACAGACAGAGAAGCAAGGAATTAAACAGAGACAGAATTAAATTTGGCTCAATGAGGAGAAACGCGTAGACCTGTCCCCTTGTGCAGTGTCCCACCACGCTCTGACGAAAGATTTTACGCCTCCTCTTTTATTTGGACTTTCCCTGATTACATGGCAACAGCTAAAGGAAGGGGGGTCGTAAAACAGCCGTAGCCTGTGGTTACAAAACAGTTCAAAGAAAATGTGCCTGGAGGGGGGTCAGGTCCTGCTTCCTCTCTGCTTTGTAGATCTCAGGTCAAGACAAAATCTTCCTGTGGATTACAATAAAACAAAGAAACTGACACCTTCATGTCGCTTCCCATCCTACACAGTGGAGTTTTACAAGCCTTTTGATTGGTAAGATCAAAGACAGCTTTTGTCTGCTCGCCGGGAACTCATTGAAACACAAAGTTTTGTGATAACTTGGATACAATTATTCTGACAGTTTCTTCTAATGGATTTATTACAATATTTGCAAGCTGGGTAACGTTTGCTGTGGTCTGGAACAACATGGCACACAAACAACTATTAGACATGCAGCCAATATTACATACAGATAATGTGTCATGAGACGTCTACATATAAATTAAATACAGAGAGGACATAAGTAAAGGATATTAAATGAGCTCAAATATACCTACAAATGAGGCATAATGATGCAAGCTGGTGTAAATAGCATGTTAGCATTGATTAGCTTGCAGTCATGCAGTGACCAAATATGTTTGATAAGCAATCCATCAAGTCAATAACATCAACAAAGCTCACCTTTGTATATTCAAGCACAGCATAAAACGTATGGTGGACAAAATGAGACAAAGAAGGAGTGGCATGCCTTCTGGTACCTGCTGATCTGTAATTGGGATCTGCATAAGTCCTGAAAATGTGTGTGCATCTGCCATTGTAGTCCGTTCTCTACCTTTTTATGTGGCATTTCTAACATAAAGTAGTGTAAAGTTCTTACTTATATCTGTCAGTCAACACGCCATGAAAGCGCTAAAACATACCGGTGTAGTGAGTTTACATTATTCACCCAAGGAACTTTAGTTATTAGAGGGTTCCTGTCGAGCGGTTTTTCCGGCATTGGTGTTGCATTATTGAGCCACGGGTGAGGAGATGCTGCTCCGTTTTTGATTGAAGTAAAGTCTGAATGTCATTAAAACAGTTAGCTCCATCTTTTGATACTTCTTCCACACCCGTCCTTGCACGCTACACCGCTACAACAAAGAAAAACGCCTCTTTCTGTGGCAGCATCGGAGAAAGTTGTACATGTACACGAACTACGGTGAGTTCAAGGATCGCTGAAATTAGTAGGACAAAACGGTGCTTGCCAAATACTCTCATCAGTAAAGCATGTTTAATATAAACAGTGGGATTTCTAACAATTAGGAAGGTTTGTGTCATGTTTGTTCCCCTACAGAAAATATATTAGAACAAAAAATATATTTTATACATCCTGTATATACATTTTTTTTTTCTTCATCTTTTTCCATTTTCACACATCTCTGAAAGAGGTCCAGGGAGCCAGTAGGGTGGCGCTAAAGAGCCGGTCCAGAGGATTATTTGTGATTTGTGCGTTTTCATAATGTGCTTATTCTACAAACCCCGTTTCCATATGAGTTGGAAAATTGTGTTAGATGTAAACATAAACGGAATACAATGATTTGCAAATCCTTTTCAACCCATATTTAATTGAATGCACTACAAAGACAACATATTTGATGTACAAACTCATAAACTTTATTTTTTTTTTGCAAATAATAATTAACTTAGAATTTCATGGCTGCAACACGTGTCAAAGTAGTTGGGAAAGGGCATGTTCACCACTGTGTTACATGGCCTTTCCTTTTAACAACAATCCGGGGGTCTCCGTTGTGGTATTTTAGACTTCATAATGCGCCACACATTTTCAATGGGAGACAGGTCTGGACTACAGGCAGGCCAGTCTAGTACCCGCACTCTTTTACTATAAAGCCACGCTGTTGTAACACGTGGCTTGGCATTGTCTTGCTGAAATAAGCAGGGGCGTCCACGGTAACGTTGCTTGGATGGCAACATATGTTGCTCCAAAACCTGTATGCACCTTTCAGCATTAATGGTGCCTTCACAGGTGTGTAAGTTACCCATGTCTTGGGCACTAATACACCCCCATACCATCACAGATGCTGGCTTTTCAACTTTGCGCCTATAACAATCCGGATGGTTCTTTTCCTCTTTGGTCCGGAGGACACGACGTCCACAGTTTCCAAAAACAATTTGAAATGTGGACTCGTCAGACCACAGAACACTTTTCCACTTTGTATCAGTCCATCTTAGATGAGCTCAGGCCCAGCGAAGCCGACGGCGTTTCTGGGTGTTGTTGATAAACGGTTTTCGCATTGCATAGGAGAGTTTTAACTTGCACTTACAGATGTAGCGACCAACTGTAGTTACTGACAGTGGGTTTCTGAAGTGTTCCTGAGCCCATGTGGTGATATCCTTTACACACTGATGTCGCTTGTTGATGCAGTACAGCCTGAGGGATCGAAGGTCACAGGCTTAGCTGCTTACGTGCAGTGATTTCTCCAGATTCTCTGAACCCTTTGATGATATTACGGACCGTAGATGGTGAAATCCCTAATTTCCTTGCAATAGCTGGTTGAGAAAGGTTTTTCTTAAACTGTTCAACAATTTGCTCACGCAGTTGTTGACAAAGTGGTGACCCTCGCCCCCTCCTTCTTTGTGAATGACTGAGCATTTCATGGAATCTACTTTTATCCCCAATCATGGCACCCACCTGTTCCCAATTTGCCTGTTCACCCGTGGGATGTTCCAAATAAGTGTTTGATGAGCATTCCTCAACTTTATCAGTATTTATTGCCACCTTTCCCAACTTCTTTGTCACGTGTTGCTGGCATCAAACTCTAAAGTTAATGATTATTTGCAAAAAAAAAAAATTGTTATCAGTTTGAACATCAAATATGTTGTCCTTGTAGCATATTCAACTGAATATGGGTTGAAAATGATTTGCAAATCATTGTATTCCGTTTATATTTACATCTAACACAATTTCTCAACTCATATGGAAACGAGGTTTGTATTTTTGGCCAAAGTAAAACAAAGACAACAACCGGGAGTTGTCTTTATTTTTAAGTTATCATGCCATGATTTTACCATTCCGGGAATAGAATTTCCTCCATGCGGCCCCTGAGCTAAAATGAGTTTGACACCCCTGCACCAGAGCGCCCCCACTTCCTCACGTCGTCCCCACGCGGGCCTCCAGGTCTTGCACGGGAGGCTTTGTCATGGAAATCCCGTGGCTGAAATGTCACCCCTGGAACTAAACCAAAGACCTGTCCCCCACCCCCTAACCCGGTCACTTCGCTCCAGTGCCAAGACAAAAAGGCCTCCCGTCCCGTGTCACTGGATCTGGCAGCAGATTGGATGGATAATGTTAAGTGTGCCGGAGTGGGGTGACATTGTCTTGTCTGGAGACGTGAACCGGAGGGGGGGGAGGGGAATAGAACCATCACTTAGGAGAACAGTTACATATTGACAAGCACGTGATAATCAAAGGCCACTGTTGACAACACATTTTTATTTGTTTTTACTTTTTAAAACAAATGAACCATTTGTTCATTTGACAAAAATCCCACAGAATGTTAATGGGTCGAATAAAAGAGAATAGAACACCCGCAACTCCAGCCCAATCCCAGCTTTGCAATACCTAGACCGGGGGAGGGGTCAACAACCCGCGGCTCTTTAGTGGCTCCCTGGGGCATTTTTAAAAAAGGGTTGAAAATGGAAAAATATTTTTTTGTTTTAGCATGTTTTTTGTTTGAGGACAAATATGACACAATTGCTAGAAAGCCCACTGTTTAATATGTTTGTGTGTATGCTTCACTGATGAGAGTATTTGGTCAACATCGTTTTGTCCTACTAATTTCAGCGGTTCTTGAACTCACCGTAGTGTGGACTGTGACGCAACATTTTGTTTACATGTAAAATCTTCCACTCCTTCTCTGTTTCATTTTGTCCATCAAATGTTTTATACTGTGCGTTAATGCACAAAGGTGACCTTTGTTGATGTTATTGACTTGTTAGAGTGCTAATGATAAATAAATGATAAATGGGTTATACCGTATTTTCCGCACTATAAGCCGCGCCTAAAAACCACAAATTTTCTCAAAAGCTGACAGTGCGGCTTATAACCCGGTGCGCCTTATATATGGATTAATATTAATATTCATTTTCATAAAGTTTAGGTCTCGCAACTACGGTAAACAGCCACCATCTTTTTTCCCCGTAGAAGAGGAAGCGCTTCTTCTTTTATGGTAAGCAACCGCCAAGGTAAGCACCCGCCCCCATAGAAGAGGAAGCGCTTCTTCTTCTACTGTAAGCAACCACCCGCCCCCGTAGAAGAAGAAGCCCCCGGATATTGCGTTTCATTTCATTTGTGTGTTTACATCTGTAAAGACCACAAAATGGCTCCTATTAAGAGACACGCGTACAACGCAGAATTCAAACTCAAGGCAATAAGTCACGCAGTAGAACACGGAAATAGAGCAGCAGCGAGAGAATTGAACATAAATGAATCAATGGTGCATAGGTAGAGGAAGCAACAAGATGACCTGCGCCACTAAGACAGGGAGACAGCGCCGGACGACATACGCCAACATCTGCCAGTGGATTGTAAATGCCTGGCGGATATATCGGTCTCAACTGTGGTCCGAGCTTTCCGGAAGGCAGGATTCACGGAACTGCTGGACAACAACAGCGACACTGACTCTGATGACTTCGACGAGACGGAGCCGGCCATTTTGGATGCCGTATTCGCCCAACTTTTTAATTCAGACACTGAAGAAGAATTCAAGGGATTTATGGATGAGGAATAATTTCAGAAAGTGAGCTTTAAATCTTTATTTTGTGTGTTGTGTGACATTAACGTTCGAGCAACGTTGAGTTATTGATGTTACTATTGCTCTGCACTAATTTGAGTGTTACTATTTTTGTGATTGCACATTTGCACATTACATTTTGGGGGGGCACAGAGTTGTTAGAACGCTGGTTTGTAATATATTATTAAAGTTTGACTGACCTATCTGACTGTTTTTTTGACATTCCCTTTAGCGCAGCATAGGCGCGGCTTATAACCCGGGGCGGCTTATAGGTGGACAAAGTTTTGAAATATGCCATTCATTGAAGGTGCGGCTAATAACCCGGGGCGGCTTATAGTGCGGAAAATACGGTACTTGTATAGCGCTTTTCTACCTTCAAGGTACTCAAAGCGCTTTGACAGTATTTCCACATTCACCCATTCACACACACACATTCACACACTGAGGGCGGGAGCTGCAATGCAAGGCGCTAACCAGCAGCCATCAGGAGCAAGGGGTGAAGTGTCTTGCCCAAGGACACCATGGACGTGACTAGGATGGTAGAAGGTGGGGATTGAACCCCAGTAACCAGCAACCCTCCGATTGCTGGCACGGCCACTCTACCAACTTCGCCACGCCAGACATATTTGGTCTGCAAGCTAATCAATGCTAACATGCTACTTGGGCTAGCTGCATCATTATGCCTAATTTGTAGGTATATTTGAGCTCATTTAATATCCTTCACTTTTGTCCTCTGTGTATATAATTTATTGTGGAAAGGGAATGCGATCAGCGCGCTTGCAGGAGCAAAGGTCGCCGCCTCTGTCCATGGTGCTGAAAACAGAGCGCCATCAGACGGGGGCGTGGCATGTGCTGACGGCGAGACACAGCTGGCAGATGATTAAGATCGCACAGGTGGTACGTGCTAATCTAATCATCTGTTGTCTTTAACAGTGAGCGGCCGGGTGCAGGAGGAGAAGGAGGGTTGGAGCGACTGAAAAGCCAAGACAAACGTATCTGTTGGAAAGCTGTGAAAACATGTTAAAAACCCTGTCAACTCTGCGCAACTGGCTCCCTGCGTGAATTTGTGAGACTGTAAGTAGACAAAGCTTACATTTATATTTGCATGTCTCATGGCATATTATCTGTGTGTAATATTGGCTGCATGTCTGATAGTTGTTTGTGCGCCATGTTGTTCCAGACCACAGCAAACAATACCTAGCTTGCCAAAGATTGTAATAAAGAAGAAGACGGCCTGCCGTTTCCTTTTAACTTGGACAAACACATTTATACCTTTGGCCATTAAAAGCCAGTCATTTCCAGGAGTTATCTCACCTTCTGAGTAGCCTCTGCTTTACTAATGGTTTCTAATGTTGTAAAAATGTGTAGAATAAATAATACATTTCAACATTTCTGTCAACGAAGATTTGCGTCAGCCTGCGACACATAGTCATTTTGATAGTAGGCTAATATGTTGCCTTCATTATAACACTTATATACGCCTTTTCATTTTTTGCAACACCAGACAGATTTTTTTTTTATATTTTTGGTCCAACATGGCTCTTTCAACGTTTTGGGTTGCCGACCCCTGGTCTAAGCTAAACATTTAGAGAGCAATTGAGAATACAAACAATGCTATGGTTAAAAAAAAAAAAATAAAAAAAAATAATAGCACCAACAATATCAATAACAACATGGGTGTCAAACTCTGGCCCGCGGGCCAGATTTGGCCCGCTGTGTAAATTCACTTGGCCCTTGAGGCGATATCAAATTAACACTAAAGCTGGCCCGCCGATTATATACTGCGGGGGCGGGGGTGGGGGGGGGGGGGGGGGGGGGTGTATTTTGTAGCGTCCCGGAAGAGTTAGTGCTGTAAAGGATTCTGGGTATTTGTTCTGTTGTGTTTATGTTGTCTTACGGTGTGGATGTTCTCCCGAAATGTGTTTGTCATTCTTGTTTGGTGTGGATTCACAGTGTGGCACATATTTGTAACAGTGTTAAAGTGTTTTATACTGGCACCCTCAGTGTAACCTGTATCGCTGTTGATAAAGTATGCGTTGCATTCACTTGTGTGTGCGTACAGAAGCCGCACATATCTTGTGACTGGGTCTGAACGATGTTAACATGGATGAAAAGCGGACGTGACGATAGCTCGGTGAGTACCCCAAGACTGTTGTCCGGGTGGACGAGATATAATGACTGATGAACACCTTCGTTCGATAATGAAGGTTGCCTCAGCTCAAAGCCTGAGCCCCGACAATAATGAACTAGCATCCAAGAAAAGATGGCTTGGGCACATCAGATTAGATCAGTGTGTTGCAAACTGAGCAGTTTAAAGTCCTGAATGGTTTTATTCATTGTTATTTTATTTTCAAATTTATTAGCCTGTGGAAAAAGTTAATGTTGATATTTACCTCAGAAGGCTGCAAATAGAAAAGAGGCATTCAATTTTTATTTAAATTGTATTTGATATGCCATTGATATTTTTTAATTATTATTATTATTATTTGAAAGTCGATTTTGCATGTCACTATAAAGTTATATAAGCCTTGCTTGTTCAATATTCAATGCAAAGCTTGTTTGGGTCCCTATTAAAAGGTTAATTTGTTCAACCTTGGCCCGCGGCTTTGTTCAGTTTTAAATTTTGGCCCACTCTGTATTTGAGTTTGACACCCCTGAATAACAATAACGTCAACAATCGTGATTAAGGAAACAATGAAAACAACAAACACAATTAATTACAATACCGGAAACAATATGTATCATCATTGAAATTAATTTAAGTCAACCAGGCCCCCACAGAAAAAGTCCCATTTTAGTGAAGTGAATTCTATTTATATAGCGCTTTTACTCTTGTCACTCAAAGCGCTTTACATAGTGAAACCCAATATCTAAGTTACATTTTTAAACCAGTGTGGGTGGCACTGGGAGCAGGTGGGTAAAGTGTCTTGCCCAAGGACACAACGGCAGGGACTAGGATGGCGGAAGCGGGGAATCGAACCCGGAACCCTCAAGTTGCTGGCACGGCCACTCTACCAACCGAGCTATAGCGCCCACAATTTTAACATGTAACATGCCTAAAACTAATTTTCAGATAAGAAATATTGTCTGAAAACAATACAATAGGATGCAGTACAAACAAGTTTTATGAAATAAAGTAATAATAATGTACAGCATTCACCTTGAAAATGGGATTTTTACAGTACCATATTTTCCAGACCATAAGACGCACTTAAAATCTTTTTTTTTTTTTTTTTACCTCAAAACTCGACAGTGAGCCTAATGTACGGAATAACTCTGGTTTTGCTTACCGACTTCGAAGCTATTTTATTTGGTACATGGTGTTATGATAAGTGTGACCAGTAGATGGCAGTTAAACATAGGAGATACGTGTAGACTGCACTATGATGGCAATATGACTCAAGTAAACAACACCAACATTTTATATGTTCCATTGAAAATATAGAACATTACACACGGTGCTCAAAAATCTATCAAAATTGTTTTAGTACGACTTTGGTAAGCTATGAAGCTGCACCGCTTGATGGATTGTACTGTGCTTCAACATACGAGTAATATTATGGTGTGTGTATAAGGTAAGACATATTATCTTGTGTCAGAATAATTGTATCTTAGTTATCACAAAACTTTGTGTTTCAATGAGTTCCCGGTGAGCAGACAAAAGCTGTCTTTGATCTTTGTCAAATCAAAAGGCTTGTAAAACTCCATTGTGTAGGATGGGGAGCGACATGAGGGTGTGGGTTTCTTAGATGTATTGTAATCCACAGGAAGATTTTGTCTTGACCCGAAATCAACAAAGCGAAAAGGAGGCAGGGTCTGACCACCCTCCAGGCACCTTTTCTTTGAACTGTTCTGTGACCGAGGGCAACGGCTATTTACGACCTTTTCTTTGGACCGACCTTTTTTTTGAACTGTTTTGTAATCAAAGGCGGCGGCTGTTTACGACCCCTGTCCCTTTAGAAACAGCTGTTGCCATGTAATCAGGGAAAGTGGCCTAGTGACCTACTCAGTGGCCTAGTGGTTAGAGTGTCCGCTCTGAGATCGGTAGG
>NC_084551.2:47640000-47690000 GCF_033978685.3 Nerophis lumbriciformis
GTGACAATCATTGCTACTTTAACTTTAACTTTAACTTTAACTTTAACTTTAACTTTAACTTTAACATTGTTTCCATGTTGTTTCACTTCTGTCTCTTCACTCTACATGTGGACCTTTTGAGGATTACACCTAAACACTCACTCTTTCAGTGTTCACACCACACACACACACACGGTCGCGAGGTGACAAACTCCGGTCCGTCCCTCAAATACGTCCGGGTGCAACATAAACACAAAACTACTGAATGTGTATAGTTATAAAATGCACACCCTCATAACATGCTGATTGATTGTATTGATTTATATGATAGATTTGATTGATCATGTAAAAGGTCTGTCTCTTTCTAACACAACTTCTTCTACTCCTTTATCACTCCTTCTACCACTCCTTCTGTCACTCCTTCTATCACTCCTTCTACCACTCTTTCTATCACACCTTCTATCACTCCTTCTAACACTCTTTCTACTACTCCTTCTACCACTTCTTCCACCACACATTCTTCTACTCCTTCTACCACTCCTATTACCACACATTCCTACACTCCTTCTACCACTTGTTCTATCACTCTTTCTACCACTCCTTCTACCACTTGTTATATCAGTCTTTCTACCACTTGCTCTATCGCTTTTTATACTACTCTTTCTACCACTCCTTCTACCACTCTTCTATCAGTTCTTCCACTACTTCTTCTACCACTCTTTCTATCACTCCTACTACTACTCTTTCCACCACTCCTTCTACCACTCTTCTAATCACTCCTTCTATCACTTCCTCTACCACACATTCTTCCACTTCTTCTACCACTCCTTCTACCACTCCTATTACTACACATTCCTACACTCCTTTTACCACTTCTTCTATCACTCTTTCTACCACTCTTCTATCACTCCTTCCACTACTTCTTCTACCACTCTTTCTATCACTCCTACTACTACTCTTTCCACCACTCCTTCTACCACTCTTCTTATCACTTCCTCTACCACACATTCTTCCACTCCTTCTGCCACTTCTTCTATCACTCCTACTACCACACATTCCTACACTCCTTTTACCACTTCTTCTATCACTCTTTCTACCACTCCTTCTACCACTTGTTATATCAGTCTTTCTACCACTTGCTCTATCACTTTTTATACTACTTCTTCTATCACTCTTTCTACCACTCCTTCTATCACTCTTTCCACTACTTCTTCTACCACTCTTTCTATCACTCCTACTATAACTCTTTCCACCACTCCCTCTACCACTCTTATTATCACTCCTTCTATCACTTCCTCTACCACACATTCTTCCACTCCTTCTGCCACTTCTTCTATCACTCCTTCTAACATTTCACCTACCACTCTTTCTATCACTCCTTCTACCACTCTTTCTACTACTCCTTCTACCACTTCTCCTACTACACATTCTTCCATTCCTTCTACCACTTCTTCTATCACTTGTTATATCACTTTTTCTACCACTTGCTCTATCACTCTTTATACTACTCCTTCTACCACTCTTGCTACCACTCCTTCTACCACTCTTCTACCACTCCCTACCACTACTTCTTCTACCACTCTTTCTATCACCCCTACTACTACTCTTTCCACCACTCCTTCTACCACTCATCTTATCACTCCTTCTACCACTTCCTCTACCACACATTCTTCCACTCCTTTTGCCACTTCTTCTATCACTCCTTCTAACACTTCTCCTACCACTCTTTTATCACTCCTTCTACCACTCTTTCTACTACTCCTTCTACCACTTCTCCTACTACACATTCTTCCATTCCTTCTACCACTTCTTCTATCACTCCTTCTAACACACATTCTTCCACTTATTCTATCACTCTTTCTCCACACTTTCTACCACTTCTTCTACAACACATTCTTCCACTCCTTCTATCTCTTCTCCTACAACACATTCTTCCACTCCTTCTACCACTTCTTCTACAACTCAATCTTCCGCTCTTTCTACCACTTCTTCAATCACTCCTTTTATCACTTCTCCTACCATACATTCTTCCAATCCTTCTATCACTTCTCCTATCACTCATTCTTCCACTCCTTCTATCACTTCTCCTACAACACATTCTTCCACTCCTTCTACCACTTCTTCTACAACTCATTCTTCCGCTCCTTCTACCACTTCTTTGATCACTCCTTCTATCACTTCTCCTACCATACATTCTTCCACTTCTTCTATCACTCATACTTCCACTCCTTCTACCACTTCTTCTATCACTCATTCTAACACACATTCTTCCACTTATTCTACCACTCTTTCTACCACTCCTTCTACCACAAATTATTCTACTCCTCCTTTCACTCTTTCTATCACTCCTTCTACCACTCTTTCTTCTACTCCTTGTACCAGACCTTCTTTCACTCTTTCTACCACTTCTACCACCCATTCCTCCACACCTTTTACCACTTTTTCAACCACTCGTTCTACCACTCTTTCTATCACACCTTCTTTCACTCCTTCTACCACTTCTACCAACCATTCCTACACCCCTTCTACCACTCTTTCTACCACTCGTTCTACCACTCTTTCTATCACACCTTCTATCACTCTTTCTGTTACTCTTTCTATCACTCCTACTACTACTCTTTCTATCACTCCTTCTATCACTCTTTCTGTTACTCTTTCTATCACTCCTACTACTACTATTTCTACCACTTCTGTCACTCATTCTAACACACATTCTTCCACTTATTCTACCACACCTTCTACCACTCTTTCTATCACACCTTCTTTCACTCCTTCTACCACTTCTACCACCCATTCCTACACCCCTTCTACCACTCTTTCTACCACACATTCTATCACTCTTTCTACTACTCTTTCTATCACTCCTACTGCTACTCTTTCTACCACTCCTTCCACAACTTCTTCTGTCACTCATTCTAACACACATTCTTATTCTACCACACCTTCTACCACTCTTTCTACTGCTCATTCTATCACTCCTTCTACCACACCTTCTATAACTCCTTCTTCCACTTGTTCTATTACTCCTACCTCTCCTTGTATACACTGTAAAAAAAAGTTCTGTAAATAAACAGTCATCTACTGGCAGCTACGACTGCCAAACGAAAACCATAAAATTAAAGTAAAACATTGTAAACCAAATAATGATCAAAACATTATATTTACAGAAATTTTCATGAAACGTTTTGCGTAAAAATTTCGTAATTTTACAGATTTTTACTAAATTATTAAGATCAACCACCTTTAATAAAGTGACGATGCAGAAAAATACCTTTATTCTATAGAGTTTTTCCAAATTATTACGATCAAACACCTTTAATGCTGGCATGCTGGCAGTTCCACAGAAAAATATCATTATCTTACAGATTTTTTGTGTATTATTAAGATCAACCACCTTTAATAAAGTGACAATGCAAACAGTTCTGCAGAAAAATACCTTTATTCTACAGCATGGGTGTCAAACTCTGGCCCGCAGGCCAAATATGGCCCGTCGTGTAATTTCACTTGGCCCTTGAGGCGATATCAAATTAACACTAAAGCTGGCCCGCCGATTATATATTGCGGCGGTGCCGCGGTAACACCGCATTCACCGCTAATTCTAATACTTGCCAACCCTCCCGGGAGTCTTCCAAACTTCAGCGCCCCTCCCGGAAATCATCATTTCGGGAGAACATCCGCACCGTAACACAACATAAACACTAACAGCACTAACTCTTCCGGGACGCTACAAGGTGTGTGTGTGTGGGTGGGGGGCGGGGGGTTTGGTGGTAGCGGGGGTGTATTTTGTAGCGTCCCGGAAGAGTTAGTGCTGCAAAGGATTCTGGGTATTTGTTCTGTTGTGTTTATGTTGTGTTACGGTGCGGATGTTCTCCCGAAATGTGTTTGTCATTCTTGTTTGGTGTGGATTCACAGTGTGTCGTATATTTCTTACAGTGTTAAAGTTTTTTATACGGCCACCCTCAGTGTAACCTGTATCGCTGTTGATGAAGTATGCGTTGCATTCACTTGTGTGTGCATACCAAAGCTGCACGTATCGTGTGACTGTGTCTGAACGATGTTAGAATGGATGAAAAGCGGACGTGACGATAGCTCGTAGAGTACGTTAAAGGCAGTGCATTTAAGGCACGCCCCCGAGATATAATTACTGATGAACACCTTTATTCGATAATGAGTGTTGCCTCAGCTCAAAGCCTGAGCCCCGACATTAATGAACTAGCATCCAAGAAAAGATGGCAGGTATCTGGCTTGGGCACATCATATTAGATCAGTGTGTTGCAAACTGTGCAGTTTAAAGTCCTGAATGGTTGTTTTATTCATTATTATTTTATTTTCAAATTTATTAGCATGTGGAAAAAGTTAATGTTGATATTTACCTCAGAAGGCTGCAAATAGAAAAGAGGCATTCAATTTTTATTTAAATTGTATTTGATATGCCATTGATATTTTTTCATTATTATTATTATTATTATTATTTGAAACTCGATTTTGCATGTCACTATAAAGTTATATAAGCCTTGCTTGTTCAATATTCAATGCAAAACTTGTTTGGGTCCCTATTAAAAGGTTCATTTGTTCAACCTTGGCCCACGGCTTTGTTCAGTTTTAAATTTTGGCCCACTCTGTATTTGAGTTTGACACCCCTGTGCTAGATTGTTAGTATGGACATAGACTTTTATATAACAAGCTACATATTTAATGAAAGATAATTACTGTAATTTTGCATGAATTTGAAAGTAATTTAAGAAAACAGAAAATGCTATGTATAATTAATTTGGTATTTTTCTGTAAAAAAAAAAGAAATATACATAGTTTGTCGTTACTGGCATACTACTTAAAATAACAGGCGGATTGTTTATTTACAGACAATGTCTTCAATTCTACAGTTTTATAAACTATTTAAAAAAATTGAAAAATTACAGTAGAAATTTAGATTAAATTAACCATAAAAATAGGATTTTTTTTTTTACAGTGTAACTTTTTCTAAAACTCTTTTTACAGTTTTATAAACTATTTAAAAAAAAAAGAGAAAAATTACAGTAGAAATTTAGATTCAATTAACCATACAGTGTAACTTTTTTTAAAACTCCTTCTGCCCCTCTTCCTACCACTCCTTTTCTCACCCTTTCTACCACTCCTTCTATTAGCCCTTCTACCACTCTCTCTATCCAATGTCGCCTTCGCTTTATATCTGGGAACCAATTTTTCCCAGACACATTGGTCCTCGTGGGCGTTTTTTTGCAGCATGGCCACAATCAATCAGTGGCTAGTGAAACACAATCAAGTGTGTTGTGTCAGCGAAGTCACACACCCACGCACATACACACACACACACACACACACACACACACACACACACACACACACACACACACACACACACACACACACACACACACACACGCACACACACACACACGCCTCTCCAATTACCAAGACAATCACAGGTGATTGCTGGTCACTTTCCAAAGGACTGGTACTGCGATGTTAGTTCTTATTCATGCCGGGCTTTGTTTTGTCCCGCCAACCTCTGACCTCTCCCTGGTGGAGACCCGGCAGTGCTTCATGATTGCTAATGTCGTCTTTTGTTGTTAAGCCGCTTGACATTTTTACTCGGCGCTAATCTCCACTTGTGCATTTATGCCACATTTTCTATCGCCTGCCAACTTGTATAGTCGGAAGTGAAACCATACCCATACACGCTGGACCGTGTCAAGGAGAAAACATGTTTGAACTTCCACTTTCATGTATATTTATACCATACTTGCCAACCTTGAGACCTCCGATTTCGGGAGGTGGGGGGCTGGAGGGCGTGGTCGGGGGTGGGACAGGGGCGTGGTTGAGGACGCGGGCGTGGTTAAGAGGGGATGAGTATATTGACAGCTAGAATTCACCAAGTCAAGTATTTCAAACATATATATATATACATACATATACATATATATATATATATATATATATGTATATATATATACATATATATATGTATATGTATGTGTGTATATATATATATATATATATATATATATATATATATATATATATATATATATATCTTTACATCCTGAAAATATGCAAACAAAACTGTGTTTAGATAATTGACACTTCAAACTTGCATAAATAAATCTTAAGGAATATAACATAACTTGGCTTCTGAGAGCTTCAAAATGTGATGAATAAAATGCTAAAATTGTTGATAAACAAGCAATTATTTTAATAATTAAATATGGTCATTTTAAATGAATTATTATGATCATTTAATTATTAATTATTTCCAATATGTCTATTTTAATGTATAATTCTATGGCTGGATGTAATAAGGAGTCAGAAAAAAATACAAATAAAAATACAATTAATTTTGATGTTTTTAGCAAAATATAGTAAAAATGTATTTAGTTTAAAAAAAATTTTATAAATATATTTATTTTTAGATAAGATAAACATAATAATACAATTTATCTCTAGTCTGGATGATTTAGTTTTTGTCACCCTGTGGTCCTCCCGTCATAAAAAAAGGCTGTCCTCACTCAGGTCCGCATAAAGCTGGAGGGGCGTGGCCTCCAGCTCCAGCTGAAAATCAGGAGATTTTCGGGAGAATATTTGTCCCGGGAGGTTTTCGGGAGAGGTGCTGAATTTCGGGAGTCTCCCGGAAAATTCGGGAGGGTTGGCAAGTATGATTTATACTCAAGGCGAATAATAGAACGTACACAAACCTCTTCACGCCGCATTTGTGCGCTCCAAACTGATTCACTCGCCACACACAACTGGCGAAATGGTCCAGAACTAGAGATGTCCGATAATATCGGCCGGCCGATAAATGCGTTAAAATGTAATATTGGAAATTATCGGTATCGGTTATTTTATTATTGGTATCGTTTTTAAAAAAAAAAAAAAAAAAAAAAATTAAATCAACATAAAAAACACAAAATACACTTACAATTAGTGCACCAACCCCCCCAAAAAACTCACTCCCCCATTCACACTCATTTCTTTCTGTTATTAATATTCTGGTTCCTACATTATATATCAATATATATCAATACAGTCTGCAAGGGATACAGTCCGTAAGCACACATGATTGTGCGTGCTGCTGGTCCACTAATAGTACTAACCTTTAACAGTTAATTTTACTCATTTTCATTAATTACTAGTTTCTATGTAACTGTTTTTATATTGTTTTACTTTCTTTTTTATTCAAGAAAATGTTTTTAGTTTATTTATCTTATTTTATTTATTTATTTATTTTTTAAAGTACCTTATCTTCACCATAAATTAGGCATAATTTGGACTGTATATATCGGTAAATTAGGCATAATATCGGTAAATTAGGCATAATTTTGGACTGTATATATCGGTATCGGTAATTAAAGAGTTGGACAATATCGGAATATCGGATATCGGCAAAAAAGCCATTATCGGACATCCCTATCCAGAACAATAGCAACATCCTCTGGAACAGTATCAGTCTTTTCCTTCGGATTTCAAACTCCTTCCATCAATCCACAGAGCCTTTTGAATGAACATTAAGACACTCAAAAATTTTGTTTCCATGATTTTGAACTGAAAATGTATTCGAAAAAACTCCTGTATCCTCCCCGATACAGTCTTGGTAGTAGCGTCATGTCCGTAGCGCAATCTAAGATCATTTCTTGATGCTGTCTGCTATTTAAAAATGTTTTGTATTTGTTTATTTGAAGGACAATGTGCAGTTACATTAAAAGGATGGCTGCACCAGATTTAGCAGATCTAACATCCACAATACAATTAAACATGATTGAAAATACACAACAATATAAGAATTACACCATGATAAACAATTTAAAATACAAATACAATATATAGAGAGTATGTGAGTGACAAACCAGTGGGCGGTCAACTTACAGTATTTTAGCAGCTTCATTTCTGTTGCATTTTGTCATTTCCCTGCCTTCTCTTTTTTGTTGTCTGTTTTCTTTCTTCAGTCAATTAGTCCCCAGCGAGACACACCTGCAACTAATCTCCAGCCAGTAGTATATAAGCTCGTCACCGACAGCTGGTCCCTGCCGATGATTGTCTCCTGCACCTTCCACGTGCATACGCATGATTCAAGTCGTCCTGCCTGGTATGTTGTCTTTTCTTGTTATCTAAATTCCTCACCTCTTTTTATTTGCCTTCTAGCCTTCCTGAGGTGAAGAGGATCTTGTTGGACCTTTTTGTAGAGCTCAGTGCGCCCTGGCCTTTTCCCCCTGCCGACCACTGAAGGACCTGCTTTTGTTTATATATATTCATGGTGTGCATTTTTTGCCCCATCTCCTTTTGTTACACTTTTTGGACTCGTATTAAATTGTTAAACATATTGTAAATCAGCCTTGCCTCCAGTTTCTGCATCCTGGGATCATCTCCTTGATTAAATCCTAACAAAATAATCGGCCATATCATGGATCCCGCAGAGACTGACCCGGTAAAGAGGGCGCTACAACAACAGGCTAATCGACTGGGACAACAGGAGGAACAGTTTGGCGTTCTTGGGGCTTGTGTCAACGCCATGGCGGAACGCCAATACGCCCGCCTTGACGCATTGGAGAGACAACTAGGAAGCGTACTCACCGCACTGCAGGCGATGACTTCCCCTACGGCCGACCCATCAATCCAGCAGAGACGTCCACTTCCCGCAGATGTTCCGTTGCCTAGCGACACTCCTCCTGCCCCTTGTCCCCCACTCTCCAAGCCTGAGCGCTTCTCCGGCGAGTCAGGTGACGTGCGCCCCTTCCTCACCCAGTGTGAAGTTTATTTTGAACTATTACCCGCGTCCTTTCACACTGAAAGAGCTCGCGTGGCTTTCGTTATGTCCCATATGAGTGGTCGGGCTTCCGCTTGGGCCACCGCAGAATGGGGGCGTCAATCTCCCGTGTGTGCCTCCTACGCCGCGTTTTCCAAAGCCATGGAAAACATCTTTCAACGCGAGATGCCAGGACGGGAGGCAGCACGATCATTACTACGTCTGCAACAAGGTCAGCGCAGCGTCACAGACTTCGCCATCGAATTTAGAAGGCTGGCTGCTGAAAGCGGATGGCCCACTTCCGCATTGGTGGACGTCTTCTCCCTCGGCTTGGCCGATCGATTCCGGAAGCAGATGATCCCGCTCAAGACTCCTGATAACCTCGATGAGCTCATCGCTTTGGCGGTGGAAATTGAAAATCGCCTCGTAGACTGGGAGAGAGAGAAACTTAGACGGCAAGGACCGCGCACCTCGACATATAGTGGGCGTGGCCAGGGAGCTCATCCAGCTACGTCTGCCCCGATACCCATTGTCGATGCTGGGCCGATATCATGGGAAGATGAACCAATGCAGCTTGGAGGGAATCGTCTCACTCAAGCTGAGAGGGATCGTCGCCGTAGACTTCATCTTTGCCTATATTGCGGAGAGGCTGAGCATCGCGTCACCCACTGTCCTCATCGTCCTGCCCACCGTCGCACTCAAGCTTCTCCTCCTCGTCACACTCAAGTTTCTCCTCCTTGTCGCACTCAAGCTCCACCTCCTCGTCGTACTCTAGTTTCTCCTCCTCGTCGCACTCAAGCTCCACCCCCTCGCCGCACCCCAGCTGCACATCCTCCAGCGACCGATCCGGCTCCTCTACTGCCATCTTCAGGTCAGACACTGTCAAGGCTTCAACTCACTGGCGTGCTCTCCTGGGATAAGCATCAAAGTTTGGACATTATGGCTCTAATTGACTCAGGTTCTGATGACAATTTTATTGATGATTCTGTCATTAAGCGTTTTTCTATACCCGTTGTTAGATTACACAGACCTAGAACAGTCCGATTCCTCGACGGGGGCCACCTGGCGAGCGTCACCCATCAGACCCAGCCGCTAATTCTTAAATTATCTGGTAACCATTTTGAGACTATCAATTTTCTCGTCATTCCCTCTCGTTCGGCTCCTGTTGTGCTCGGGCTTACCTGGCTAGCTAAACATAATCCCCATATTGACTGGGCCAAGACTTCTATTATTAATTGGGGGGTTTTCTGTCATACGCACTGTCTGCGGTCCGCTTGCCCTCGCACAGGTCCCGCACGTGTTGAAACCCAGGAGGTCATTGATTTGTCGGTCGTGCCAACTGCTTACCACGTCCTTAAGGAAGTCTTTAGCAAGGACCGCGCGTTGTCGTTACCTCCACACCGTCCCTATGATTGCTGCATTAATATCCTCCCTGGTGCCACACTCCCTTCATCGCGTCTTTATAACATTTCTAAGCATGAAAGAGATGCACTAGAGGAATATATTACCACGTCACTCGCATCTGGTCTCATTCGTCCCTCCAACTCACCTCTAGCCGCCGGTTTTTTCTTTGTGGAGAAGAAGGATAAGACACTCTGTCCCTGCATCGATTACCGCGCCCTTAATATTATTACTGTTAAAAATAAATATCCTCTCCCGCTTCTCAACTCCACTTTCAACCCATTAACCAGACTTACTTCCACCAAACTACCCTTTTTGTGGACTTCTGAGACACAAACTTCATTTAATAAACTTAAGTTGCTGTTTACTTCTGCACCAGTACTTGTTCACCCTAACGTTTCCTCTCAATTTTTTGTTGAGGTTGATGCGTCCGACTCCGGCGTGGGAGCTGTTCTCTCCCAGCGCTCCACCTCCGACCAGAGGCTGCACCCCTGTGCCTTCTTCTCACGCCGCCTGACTCCTGCGGAACGCAACTATGACATTGGCAATAGAGAGCTACTCGCCGTGGTATTAGCGCTGCAAGAATGGAGGCACTGGCTGGAGGGCTCGGAGACCCCATTTGTGGTGTACACGGACCACAAAAATCTGGCCTACATTCGCACGGCCCAACGGCTCAACCCAAGACAAGCTAGGTGGGCACTATTCCTTGCTCGATTCAACTTCACCATGACCTTCCGCCCCGGTTCCCAGAATGGTAAACCAGACGCCTTATCTAGGATGTACGCCTGCCCGGAGGAAGAGGTAAAGACCGAGACCATCATCCCTCCATCACAAGTGCTGGGAGCGCTACAGTGGGACATCGAGGTTCGCGTGACGGAGGGACTCAAGAACATTTCCTCTCCCAAGAACTGTCCTCAGGGGCGCTTGTTCGTGATCCCAGAGCTCCGTCCGGAAGTTTTGAACTGGGCCCACAGCTCCAAGGTCGCCTGCCACCCAGGTATTAACCGTACTACCTTCCTCCTATCCCAACGCTTTCAGAGCTGACGTTTCAGAATTCGTATCCGCCTGTTCCACCTGTGCACGCAATAAAGCTTCACATCGGGCACCTGCAGGTCTCCTACGGCCACTTCCCATCCCTTCCCGCCCGTGGTCCCATGTGGCCTTGGATTTCGTCACAGGACTTCCACCATCTAAGGGCAACACCGTTATTTTAACTTTGGTGGACCGCTTTTCAAAGATGGCCCATTTCATCGCTCTTCCCAAGTTGCCCTCAGCACTCGAGACTGCTGATTTGCTGGTAAATGATAAATGATAAATGGGTTGTACTTGTATAGCGCTTTTCTACCTTCAAGGTACTCAAAGCGCTTTGACACTACTTCCACATTTACCCATTCACACACACATTCACACACTGATGGAGGGAGCTGCCATGCAAGGCGCTAACCAGCACCCATCAGGAGCAAGGGTGAAGTGTCTTGCTCAGGACACAACGGACATGACGAGGTTGGTACTAGGTGGGGATTGAACCAGGGACCCTCGGGTCGCGCACGGCCACTCTTCCACTGCGCCACGCCGTCCCCATACGCCACGTGCTTCGGCTACATGGAATCCCGATGGATGTGGTCTCGGACAGAGGGCCACAATTTTCCTCTGCGGTTTGGAAGGCCTTCTGTAAGTCGTTGGGAGCATCACCGAGCCTTTCTTCTGGTTACCACCCGCAGACTAATGGACAGACTGAGCGCACCAACCAGGATCTGGAAGCTGCCATCCGCTGCGTTTGCCACCAGCAGCCGGCCTCCTGGGCGCTTGGTCTACCTTGGATCGAGTATGCCCACAATACACTCGTAAGCTCTGCTACAGGCATGTCTCCATTTCACTCCGCCTACGGGTACCAACCTCCCGCTTTTCCCTCCCTGGAAGCAGAGATCTCCGTCCCATCTGTGGCTGCCCACCTGCACCGTGCATGGCAAGCCTGGCAGAATACCCGGTCTGCACTGTCACGCACCTCGGAGCGCAACCAGCGTCTCGCTAACCGCCATCGCAGCACAGCACCAGATTACAGGCCCGGTCAGAAAGTATGGCTGTCTTCTCGTGACTTACCTCTCCAGGTGGTATCTAAGAAACTGCAACCACGATATATTGGGCCGTACCCCATTGAGCGAGTCATCAATCCCGCAGTTGTTCAACTATGCCTTCCGGACTCTCTCAAAATACATCCCTCTTTCCACGTCTCTCTACTCAAACCTGTGTCCTCCAGTCCCTTGAGTCCTCCAGAGGTGCCTCCTCCACCTCCCAGACTTATTGATGGCCACCAAGCGTTCACAGTCAAGGCCATTCTCAACGTGAGGAGAAGGGGCAGGGGTTTCCAGTACCTGGTCGACTGGGAGGGTTACAGCCCCGAGGACCGATCCTGGGTCCCGCGTTCCCTTATACTAGACCCTTCACTTTTAACTGCATTTTATGACCGTTTTCCGGAGAAGCCAGGTAAGCCGCCAGGTGGCGTCCATTAAGGGGGGGAGTACTGTTGCATTTTGTCATTTCCCTGCCTTCTCTTTTTTGTTGTCTGTTTTCTTTCTTCAGTCAATTAGTCCCCAGCGAGACACACCTGCAACTCATCTCCACCCAGTAGTATATAAGCTCGTCACCGACAGCTGGTCCCTGCCGATTATTGTCTCCTGCACCTTCCACGTGCATACTCATGATTCAAGTCGTCCTGCCTGGTATGTTGTCTTTTCTTGTTATCTAAATTCCTCACCTCTTTTTATTTGCCTTCTAGCCTTCCTGAGGTGAAGAGGATCTTGTTGGACCTTTTTGTAGAGCTCAGTGCGCCCTGGCCTTTTTCCCCTGCCGACCACTGAAGGACCTGCTTTTGTTTATATATATTCATGGTGTGCATTTTTTGCCCCATCTCCTTTTGTTACACTTTTTGGACTCGTATTAAATTGTTAAATATATTGTAAATCAGCCTTGCCTCCAGTTTCTGCATCCTGGGATCATCTCCTTGATTAAATCCTAACAATTTCAAGTATATAAAGTGCAGCAATTTTGATCAAAGTCCACATACAGTGCAGTAGCCATCAGATGATACCCATAATAAGGGTATCAAATCAATAGCTATATACCCTATTGATATTGCATACATAAAAAAAGTTTGTTTGTTGTTTAACATCAACATAGTCCGGGGGTCAGCATGCGGCTCTTTAGTGCCGCCCTAGTGGCATTTTTAAAAAAGGATTGAAAATGGTAAAAGATGGGGGGAAACATTTTTTTTGTTTTTTGTATGTTTGTGTGTCTGCTTCACTGGTGATTTGGTGGACATCGCTTTGTCCTACTAATTTCGGCGGTTCTTGAACTCACCAAAGTGTGGACTGTGAGGCAAAAGTTTGATTATATGTAAAATCTTCCACTCCTTCTTTGTCTCATTTTGTCCACCAAACGTTTTGTACTGTGCGTGAATGCACAAAGGTGAACTTTGTTGATGTTTTTCTAAAATGTATATTATGTTTATAAACTCAGGAAATACGTACCTGCACACATGAGGACTTAAGTTATGACCAATGTATGATCCTGTAACGACTTGGTATCGGATTGATACCCAAATTTGTGGTATCATCCAAAACTAACGTAAAGTATCCAAACAACAGAAGTACAAGTGATTATTACATTTTAACAGAAGTGTAGATAGAACATGTTAAAAGAGAAAGTTAGTAGCTATATACCTCATTGATATTGCATACATAAAAAAAGTTTGTTTGTTGTTTAACATCAACATAGCCCGGGGGTCAGCATGTGGCATTTTTAAAAAAGGATTAAAAATTGTAAAAGATGGGGGGGACACATTTTTTTTTTGTTTTTGTATGTTTTTTGTTTGAGGTCAAACATGACACAAACCTTCCAAATTGTTAGAAATGTTTAATATGTTTGTGTGTATGCTTCACTCATGAGAGTATTTGTTGAACATCGTTTTGTCCTACTAATTTCGGCGGTTCTTGAACCCACCAAAGTGTGGACTGTGAGGCAAAAGTTTGATTACATGTCAAATCTTCCACTCCTTCTTTGTCTCATTTTGTCCACCAAACGTTTTGTACTGTGCGTGAATGCACAAAGGTGAACTTTATTGATGTTATTAGTTGTTCTAAAATTTACATTATTTTTTTATAAACTCAGGAAATGCGTCCCTAAATTATGACCAATGTATGATCCTGTAACGACTTGGTATCGGATTGATACCCAAATTTGGGGTATCATCCAAAACTAACGTAAAGCATCCAAACAACCCAAGAATAAGTGATTATTACATTTAAACAGAAGTGTAGATAGAACATGTTAAAAGAGAAAGTAAGCAAATATTAACAGTAAATGAACAAATAGATTAATAATTACTTGTCCTTAATAATGTTGACAAAATAATAAAATGGAAAATGACACAATATGTTACTGCATATGTCAGCAGACTAATTAGGAGCATTTGTTTGTTTACTTACTACTAAAAGACAAGTTGTCTTGTATATTCACTACTTTATTTAAGGACAAACCTGCAGTAAGAAACATATATTTAATGTACCGTAAGATTTTTTTGTTAAAATAAAGCAAATTATGGAATTTTTTGTGGTCTCCTTTTATTTAGAAAAGTATCAAAAAGTACCCAAATACATTTTGGTACCGGTACCAAAATATTGGTATCGGGACAACACTAACCCCTACACAAAATGTATTGTTTGTTTGTTTAGAAAAACTACCAGCTGCAGTCATTTAAAGGCCTACTGAAACCCACTACTACCGACCACGCAGTCTGATAGTTTATACATCAATGATGAAATCTTAACATTGCAACACATGCCAATACGGCCGGGTTAGCTTACTAAAGTGCAATTTTAAATTTCGCGCGAAATATCCTGCTGAAAACGTCTCGGTATGATGACGTCAGCGCGTGACGTCACGGATTGTAGAGGACATTTTGGGACAGCATGGTGGCCAGCTATTAAGTCGTCTGTTTTCATCGCAAAATTCCACAGTATTCTGGACATCTGTGTTGGTGAATCTTTTGCAATTTGTTCAATGAACAATGGAGATGGCAAAGAAGAAAGCTGTAGGTGGGAAGCGGTGTATTGCGGCCGACTGCAGCAACACAAACACGGCCGGTGTTTCATTGTTTACATTCCCGGAAGATGACAGTCAAGCTTTACCATTGGCCTGTGGAGAACTGGGACAACAGAGACTCTTACCAGGAGGACTTTGAGTTGGATACGCAGACACGGTACCGTGAGTACGCTTCCAAACATTTGATCGCTTGCCCGTACGTGCGTGCCGCTATGTGCATGTCACGTACGTATCTTTGGGGACTTTGGGGAAATATATGTGCTGTATGAACTTTGGGGAGGTGAACGGTACTTTGGGCTGTGGGATTGAGTGTGTTGTGCAGGTGTTTGAGTTGTATTGGCGGGTTATATGGACGGGAGGGGGGAGGTGTTTATGCGGGATTAATTTGTGGCATATTAAATATAAGCCTGGTTGTGTTGTGGCTAATAGAGTATATATATGTCTTGTGTTTATTTACTGTTTTAGTCATTCCCAGCTGAATATCAGGTCCCACCCGCCTCTCACAGCATCTTCCCTATCTGAATCGCTCCCACTGCCCTCTAGTCCTTCACTCTCACTTTCCTCATCCACAAATCTTTCATCCTCGCTCAAATTAATGGGGAAATCGTCGCTTTCTCGGTCCGAATCGCTCTCGCTGCTGGTGGCCATGATTGTAAACAATGTGCAGATGTGAGGAGCTCCACAACCTGTGACGTCACGCTACTCGTCTGCTACTTCCGGTACAGGCAAGGCTTTTTTATCAGCGACCAAAAGTTGCAAACTTTATCGTCGATGTTCTCTACTAAATCCTTTTAGCAAAAATATGGCAATATCGCGAAATGATCAAGTATGACACATAGAATGGACCTGCTATCCCCGTTTAAATAAGAAAATCGCATTTCAGTAGGCCTTTAAGACCACTAAACAATCCCTCCAGGAGTTTGTGATTCAACCAAATCCTGGTGAATTACCACAACTTCGTCCAAAACCCACATTTTTGCCAGTCGGCGTCAGTTTTCAACGGCCAAATTTGTCTCTGAGCGGCACTCAAACATGCTTATCAACTGTTGAATTTCTTGTTTCGTGTACTACTCAGTGGCCTAGTGGTTAGAGTGTCCGCCCTGAGATCGGTAGGTGGTGAGTTCAAACCCCGGCCGAGTCATACCAAAGACTATAAAAATGGGACCCATTACCTCCCTGCTTGGCACTCAGCATCAAGGGTTGGAATTGGGAGTTAAATCACCAAAAATGATTCCCGGGCGGGGCACTGCTGCTGCCCACTGCTCCCCTCACCTCCCGGGGGGGTGATCAGGGGGATGGGTCAAATGCAGAGGACAAATTTCACCACACCTAGTGTGTGTGTGAGACAATCATTAGTACTTTAACTTTAACTTTAAAACGAAGCAGGGACAACAATGTGTGGCAATATATATCTCCTGGTTCCTGTCTACTGCGCTAAGCCTTCTGGGTAATGTAGTACCTCAGAACTGAGCAACACACTTGCTATTTGACATGCATTCTTATATTTATTGTTCAATGATTTATCCAGGGTAAGGCACTTTGCATTTGCAATGCTAGCCTGGCAAAGAGGCAGCATTTACATGACGGAGATGTTGAAGTGTGATGATAATCTCTCGTTGTCTCTCATTTATTAACAAAAGTAAGTGCTATAGGTCGCTCTCAACAGTTCACAAATGCTCGAAACGTTCGGGGATAAATAGACTAGACTAGACTAGACTTCCTTTTTATTGTCATTCAAATTTGAACTTTACAGCACAAATAAGAACGAAATTTCGTTACATAAGTAGTAGTAGTAGTGCAGGTTAAAAAAGCAATAAGGTGCATATATAAATAAATAAATATATATAAATAATATATAAATATATATATAAAATAAATAAATATATATAAATATATATAAATAAATAAATAGATTACTGTACACTTTTTCACATTCGTCCACGTTTATGGATGTATGTTATATTGTCTTTTTTATTCCAGCGAGTTAATCCATTTTGGGGGGAGTTGAGGGCATAATATTGCAACATAAATTATAGCAGCATTCTTTTTTCTCAATTAAACTGATTTAATTGCCAGTCAGGCGGCTCACTGATTTGTTTGGTACCCACAAACTCCCGTTTTGGCGTCTTTCCCTTTTGTTTCGTCTGAAAACTGTTAATTTCCAGCCTCCTCGTTAATTTGATTCTCCTCCTAAATCTGAGTCGTCATTAGCGAGACGTTCTGTGTTGTTATTATTATGCAGGCAGACATATTACACCAGACAAGAGGAGCAGTTTGCATCCATTTTTAATGGTGTTGACTTCTGTGGAGGGGAAGAAAAAAACAGAAAAAAACAACAACAACAAAAAAAACAGATAGAGGGTGCAGTGCTCAGTTTGTCCTGCAAGTAGCGCCAGAATCACATTAAAACAAGTTTGATTTCTGTTGGACTTTTTTTTTTAAGATTCGGAGAAATGTCAGGGAATATTTGAGCGGCTCTTTGATTGCTCCGCTTTGCTTAGTCGCGGTGTAATGCACATGGAGGGCAAACACGCTTGAGCCCTGCGATAAATCAAGTGGCAGACGCGTTGGTGCATGTGTTTACCTGACACATGAAGCGTGACGAAGAGTAGAGTTATGAATATCTTAAAATGTTTTTTTTTTTTTGTGGCAATTCCAACACAGTTTCTATGTAAAGTGGCACTTTCCATTATTTTCAGCAGACTGCATTGCACAATGATTAAACCCCACCTCTTCCTATCACGCAATATCCACCCGGGAATCGGGCCGTATGAATCCCTTCCCTACTGTGAGGGAAGAGTTTGAGCTGAAAATGTCGCTTTGCTGTGCGGTTTATCGGGTGTTGCAGACGTTCAAATCGAGAGATAGGGAGGAGTTTAGAGTCCTGAAAGAAGTGATTCATAAACAGTGAATTCATCCATCCATCCATCTTCTTCCGCTTATCCGAGGTCGGGTCGCGGGGGCTGCAGCCTAAGCAGGGAAGCCCAGACTTCCCTCTCCCCAGCCATTTCGTCCAGCTCTTCCCGGGGGATCTCGAGGCGTTCCCAGGCCAGCCGGGAGACATAGTCTTCCCAACGTGTCCTGGGTTTTCCCCGTGGCCTCCTACCGGTTGGACGTGCCCTAAACACCTCCCTAGGGAGGCGTTCGGGTGGCATCTTGACCAGATGCCCATATTAATTATTGTTACTTGTTACTTTTTCATTGGTCCGCTTTGCCGGCAGTAAGTCGGACCCGTTTCCAGTGAGGGTTGGATTCCGCCAAGGCTGCCCTTTGTCACAGATACTGTTCATAACTTTTATGGACAGAATTTCTAGGCGCAGTCAGGGTGTTGAGGGGATCCGGTTTGGTGGCTGCAGGATTAGGTCTCTGCTTTTCGCAGATGATGTGGTCCTGATTGCTTCATCTGGCCAAGATCTTCAGCTCTCACTGGATCGGTTCGCAGCCGACTGTGAAGCGACTGGGATGGGAATCAGCACCTCCAAGTCCCAGTCCATGGTTCTTGCCCGGAAAAGGGTGGAGTGCCATCTCCGGGTT
Source organism: Nerophis lumbriciformis (assembly GCF_033978685.3). Taxonomy (NCBI): domain Eukaryota; kingdom Metazoa; phylum Chordata; class Actinopteri; order Syngnathiformes; family Syngnathidae; genus Nerophis; species Nerophis lumbriciformis. The sequence goes on from NC_084551.2 coordinate 47,658,770, forward strand.
GGGGAGGAGATCTTGCCCCAAGTGGAGGAGTTCAAGTACCTCGGAGTCTTGTTCACGAGTGAGGGAAGAGTGGATCGTGAGGTCGACAGGCGGATCGGTTGGGCGGCTTCAGTAATGCGGACGCTGTATCGATCCGCTGTGGTGCAGAAGGAGCTGAGCCGGAAGGCAAAGCTTTCAATTTACCGGTCGATCTACGTTCCCATCCTCGCCTATGGTCATGAGCTTTGGGTTGTTCACGAGTGAGGGAAGAGTGGATTGTGAGGTCGACAGGCGGATCGGTTGGGCGGCTTCAGTAATGCGGACGCTGTATCGATCCGTTGTGGTGCAGAAGGAGCTGAGCCGGAAGGCAAAGCTCTCAATTTACCGGTCGATCTATGTTCCCATCCTCGCCTATGGTCATGAGCTTTGGGTTATGACCGAAAGGACAAGATCACGGGTACAAGCGGCCAAAATGAGCTTCCTCACCCTATCTCCCTTAGAGATAGGGTGAGAAGCTCTGTCATCCAGGAGGAGCTCAAACTAAAGCCGCTGCTCCTCCACATCGAGAGGAGCCAGATGAGGTGGTTCGGGCATCTGGTCAAGATGCCACCCGAACGCCTCCCTAGGGAGGTGTTTCGGGCATGTCCGACCGGTAGGAGGCCACGGGGAAGACCCAGGACACGTTGGGAAGATTATGTCTCCCGGCTGGCCTGGGAACACCACGGGATCCCCCGAGAGGAGCTGGGCGAAATGGCTGGGGAGAGGGAAGTCTGGGCTTCCCGGCTTAGGCTGCTGCCCCCGTTTATTACCAGGGGAAGTAATCATCGCATTGCAGTTGAGATGTTTCATGAGATCAGAGTGTGTGTAAAGAGATTGAGTGTGCTGTCTCCTTGTCCACAGGATTGCGAGCTTGTCAATTTAATCATTGATTTGTTGTTCATTATTCCCTTGAAGTAGTCGTGTGTACAGGTTTGTGTGCGTGTATTACATGTTGTTTGCTGTGGGATGTTGCCTCCGATATCAAGTTAATTTTAGTGTAAGGCGAGTTGTTGCTTTCATTAGTAAAAAGATACTTCTCACATTGAATTTTCTGTGCTTCTGACACTGTCTTGTTGACATAAAACCACATCCAAAGTGGAGTGCCGTGTTTATTCGGAAACCTGTTCATAAAAGGAATAAAGTCAGGGAAATTATGAAATACAGTGGGACCATGCTCGTGTCTGCAGCAATCACTTTGTAAAACATTTGTTTGCGAAACATTTGGTGATTCAATCAGGTTTTATTCTCTTTTGTATAGTTAGTATTTGAGAGCAGGACTAAGTGTAAACTAACGACAAGAGATCACATTATTTTGTTCGTGTTCTATTAAGTTATGTTATGGTGGCTATGCCTAAGTATAAATATGAAAACCTCTGACTGTGGTCCTAGTAATAAATATTGTGATTGTGGAGGAGTTCAAGTACCTCGGAGTGAGGGAAGAGTGGATCGTGAGATCAACAGGCGGATCGGTGTGGCGTCTGCAGTAATGCAGACCCTGTATCGGTTCCTCATGGTGAAAAAGGAGCTAAGCCGGAAGTCAAAGCTCTCGATTTACGTTCCTATCCTCACCTATGGTCATGAGCTTCGGGTTATGACCGAAAGGACAAGACCACGGGTACAAGCGGCCGAAATGAGTTTCCTCCGCCGGGTGGCGGGGCTCTCCCTTAGAGATAGGGTGAGAAGCTCTGTCATTCGGGAGGAGCTCAGAGTAAAGCCGCTACTCCTCCTCAAAGAGAGGAGCCGGATGAGGTGGTTCAGGCATTTGGTTGGGATGGTGTTTAGGGCACACCCGACTGGTAGGAGGACACATTGAGGGGACTATGTCTCCAAGCTGGTTCGGGAACAGCTCGAAGTGGCTGGGGAGAGGGGAGTCTGGGCTTCTCTACTTAGGGTGCTTCTTCCGCGACCAGACCTCGGATAAGGGGAGGAAGATTTATGGATAAATGGATGGATGTGTGATTGTTGGTTCAATCTACCGTATGGCCAAAAACTACATCGCTTAGTTGTCGTTTTAACAGGAGAACTGTTAGAATAATTATGTATATATTATCACACTAACTTTAGTATGCTTAAAGTCCGTTGCTTTAGTTATTTAGCTATTGTGCTCAAGTTGGACTTTTCTAATCTGTGCAAGGACAAAGACTTCTTGTCTGAGAGGTGGCCTCAGCCACAGATGTTATCTTTGTTTTAGCCCGCAAACAACTTCAACGACCTCAACGAAGATAAGATGACAGCACGCAGATGAAGCAGAGACTACAAGGACCTCAACGAAGATAAGATGACAACACGCAGACGAAGCGGGAACAAGGCGAAATCACAAGGCCCCCAGCACATTCCGTCACGTATTGTGCATCCTGGACTTGCTTTGCATAATATATGTGACCACTCCTTTTAGAGGCGGCCTTAGTGTTGTTGACTGTGGCACTCCTGAATAAATAGAGGGACGCAGGAGCTGAACCTTAGAGCGTAGGGCGGGACTGTGACTAAGTGTGCAGCTCCATGCGGTCTCCACATGAGCTGAATTGAACTCTGTCTCTGCATGATTCCTTGCTTCCTGTCTGATTAATAGATGTTATCATTGTTTGAACCTGACAAGAACCTTAAAAGCTTAGTCGTCGTTGTTGTGCAGAAAAGCCACGTGCTTTATTCCACGTGGATGACCACGACTGGGCTCCAACGGTAAACCTAGTCCACAACAAACCGGTCAAGCAAAAGTCCAAAGAGGCCAAAATATAAGTAAAGCGGTGTCAACGATTGATGTTTGTTTACCATAACAACTTGTAGTGAAGATAGTTGTAACATCTTATCTTGCTGATAGTATTGTACCCTACGTTCCGTCTAGAAATCTCCATTCCAAGAAAGTCGTCTTATTAGTGATTGCCAAAGCCCCCAAAAGTTTGCAGGCTCTAGACTGCTTCAGTACTCTGGAATGCCCTACTTGTAAAAGTTAGAGATGCTACCTATGTAGAAGCATTTAAGTCCCACCTTAAAACTCATCCATAGATTTTAATTAGACCCCTTTTTAGACCAGTTGATCTGCCGCATTTTTCCTTTCTTTTCTGTCCCCCTCTCATAATCTCTAGAGAGGTACCCGTCTGGAAGACGCGCTAGCTGTCCCAAGTGGACCACTTCTCTATGCATCAGTGGTGACGTCTCCCAACAGATGCACAGATGAGTGGTCCAACCCGGGTTCTGACTTTGAACAGCTAGCGCATCATCTGTGGTCATCTGATAACCTCTCCACGCAGGAGAGGGGGGCATAGCAGATAAGAGATGGCAGATCAACTGGTCTAAAAGGGGATCTATTTAAAGGAAGGGTGTCAAACTCTGGCCCCCCGTGTAATTTCACTTGGCCCGTGAGGTGATATCAAATTAACACTAGAGCTGGCACGTCGATTATATACAGCGGCGGTGCCACTGCACACCGCTAATTCTCATACTTGCCAAACCTCCCGGAAGACTCCCAAATTTCAGTGCCCCTCCCGAGAATCGTAACGTCCCCTTTTCGTCCAGTCCAACGAGTGATGGCCCAGTTACATAATATGTGCGGCTTTGGCACGCACACAGAAGTGAATGCAAAACATACTTGATCTTCAGCGATATACGGTTACACTGAGGGTGCCAGTATAAAAAACTTTAACATTGTTAGAAATATACGCCACACTGTGAATCCACACCAAACAAGAATGACAAACACATTTCGGGAGAACATCCGCACCGTAACACAACATAAACACAACAGAACAAATACCCAGAACCCTTTGCAGCACTAACTCTTCCGGGACGCTACAAGGTGTGTGTATGAGGCGGGGGTTTGGAAGTAGCGGGGGAAGGGGTTGTATATTGTAGCGTCCCGGAAGAGTTAGTGCTGCAAAGGATTCTGGGTATTTGTTCTGTTGTGTTTATGTTGTGTTACGGTGCGGATGTTCTCCCAAAATGTGTTTGTCATTCTTGTTTGGTGTGGGTTCACAGTGTGTCGTATATTTCTAACAATGTTAAAGTTGCTTATACGGCCACTCTCAGTGTAAACTGTATCGCTGTTGATGAAGTATGCTTTGCATTTACGTGTGTGTGCGTACAGGAGCCGCTCATATCTTGTGACTGGGCGGGCATGTTGTTAGAAGGGATGAAAAGCGGACGTGACGTCAGCTCATACAGGACGTTATAAGCAGTGCCTGTAAAGCACATCCCCAAGACTGTGGAATACGAGAAATAATGACTGATGAACATTTGATAATGAGGGTTGCCTCAGCTCAAAGCCTGACATTAATGAACTAGCATCCAAGAAAAGATGGCAGGTATCTGGCTTGGGCACATCAGATTAAATCAGTGTGTTGCAAACTGAGCAGTTTAAAGTCCTGAATGGTTGGTTTATTCATTATTTTATTTTCAAATTTATTAGCCTGTGGAAAAAGTTAATGTTGATATTTACCTCAGAAGGCTGCAAATAGAAAAGAGGCATTATATTTTTATTCAAATTGTATTTGATATGCCATTGATATTTTTATTATTATTATTATTATTATTTGAAACTCGATTTTGCATGTCACTATAAAGTTATATAAGCCTTGCTTGTTCAATATTCAATGCAAAACTTGTTTGGGTCCCTATTAAAAGGTTAATTTGTTCAACCTTGTTCAGTTTTACATTTTGCCCCACTCTGTATTTGAGTTTGACACAACTGATTTAAAGGCTAGAGTATACAAATGAGTTTTAAGATGGGACTTAAATGCTTCTACTGAGGTAGCATCTCTAACTGTTACCGGGGAGGGCATTCCATAGGACTGGAGCCCGAATAGAAAACGCTCTATAGCCCGCAGACTTTGTTATGTTAATAACTTAATTATGATTGGTGGAACAGGGGTTAGTACGCGTGCCTCACAATACGGAGGTCCTGGTTTCGATCCTGGGCTCTGGATTTTTCTGTGTGGAGTTTGCATGAGAATCAGCACCTCCAAGTCCGAGTCCATGGTTCTCACCCGGAAAAGGGTGGAATGCCATCTTCGGGTTGGGGAGGAGACCCTGCCCCAAGTGGAGGAGTTCAAGTACCTCGGAGTCTTGTTCACGAGTGAGGGAAGAGTGGATCGTGAGATCGACAGGCGGATCGGTGCGGCATCTTCAGTAATGCGGACGCTGTATCGATCCGTTGTGGTGAAGAAGGAGCTGAGCCGGAAGGCAAAGCTCTCAATTTACCGGTCGATCTACGTTCCCATCCTCACCTATGGTCATGAGCTTTGGGTTATGACCGAAAGGACAAGATCACGGGTACAAGCGGCCGAAATAAGTTTCCTCCGCTGGGTGGCAGGGCTCTCCCTTAGAGATAGGGTGAGAAGCTCTGCCATCCAGGGGGAGCTCAAAGTAAAGCCGCTGCTCCTCCACATTGAGAGGAGCCAGATGAGGTGGTTCGGGCATCTGGTCAGGATGCCACCCGATCGCCTCCCTCGGGAGGTGTTTAGGGCACGTCCGACCGGTAAGAGGCCACGGGGAAGACCCAGGACACGTTGGGAAGACTATGTCTCCCGGCTGGCCTGGGAACGCCTCGGGATCCCCCGGGAGGAGCTGGACGAAGTGGCTGGGGAGAGGGAAGTCTGGGCTTCCCTGCTTAGGCTGCTGCCCCGCGACCCGACCTCGGATAAGCGGAAGAAGATGGATGGATGGAGTTTGCATGTTCTCTTCGGCTTCCTCCCACCTCCAAAGACATGCACCTGGGGATAGGCTGATTGGCCCTAGTGTGTGAATGTTGTCCGTCTATCTGCGATGAGGTGGCGACTTGTCCAGGGTGTACCCCGCCTTCCGCCTGTGTGCAGCCGGGATAGGCTCCAGCACCCCCCGCATACCCGTAAGGGACAAGCGGTCGAAAATGGATGTTTTTATGATGACTGTATTTTCTACATTTTAGTTGAATTGCCTTCTGTACGAATTGTGCTCTCTGAAATAAATTGCACTGCATACTTTTGTGATTCTTAAATTGCTTCCTGGTGTAGAAGGACGTCTGCGCGACCATATAATTTAAGCTGTCTACCTCCCTTATTTCCTTCTTCTTCTTCAGGGCGAAGAGATCTATGTTGTCACTTTTTGCTCTTTTCTGGCATAACTGGCCTGAACATTTGGTTCTGAACTCTTACAATATTCTCTCTCGCTCGGTAACCATGTTGAATGTTTTCCTTCCAACCGAAAACCAGAAGTGGTCACGCTCTGTAAAATGTTACGTGATTGCAAGCCAGCAATTAGTTGATTTACTTTTACATTCGCTCCCCCAAACCCACTCCACCACCACCACTTTCCACGTTCCACTATACTCCTTCCATGTTTTGCTCCGTTTGGCCTTTTGCTCTGCACTGCATTTCAACTTGTTTTTTCCCAAAACACAAACTTGTGCCGCTGCTGCCAAAATCCACCCAAAACAAACTATCAGCAAATCCGCCCTGTAAAAAAAAAAGAAAAGAAAAAAAAAAGAAAAAAGAAGAGAGCCATGTTTTCTTTCCCTCCAGTGAGGCGCAAACAGCTGATGATTTATGGCAGCTCCACTGGCCCAGGAGGAGCTCAGTGTTCTGCTTGTGATTGTTTCTGCAATGATCACACAGGCAGGAAGTCATTCTATTGCTCTTTTGTGCACAAATATGTTTGTATTTCCCTCCATGGTAATGTTTTCAAAACGATGCAACATTTCAGAATGCAGTAGTCTCTCATTCATCGCGTCTACAGTTATTAGTTCCAGACTTGATCGTGGAAAATGAAAATTGTACTTGCGCAAAATTAGGGATGTCTGATAATGGCTCTTTGCCGATATCCGATATTCCGATATTGTCCAACTCTTTAATTACCGATACCGATATCAACTGATACTGATATATACAGTCATGGAATTAACACATTATTATGCCTAATTTGGACAACCAGGTATGGTGAAGATAAGGTACTTTTTAAGAAAATTAATAAAATAAGATAAATAAACTAAAAACATTTTCTTGAATAACAAAGAAAGTAAAACAATATAAAAACAGTTACATAGAAACTAGTAATTAATGAAAATGAGTAAAATTAACTGTTAAAGGTTAGTGCTATTAGTGGACCAGCAGCACGCACAATCATGTGTGCTTACGGACTGTATCCCTTGCAGACTGTATTGATATATATTGATGTATAATGTAGGAACCACAATATTAATAACAGAAATAAATAACCCTTTTGTGTGAATGAGTGTAAATGGGGTAGGGAGGTTTTTTGGGTTGGTGCACTAATTGTAAGTGTATCTTGTGTTTTTTATGTTGATTTAATAAAAAACAAAAAAACAAAAAAAAAACGATACCGGTAATAAAAAAAAACGATACCGATAATTTCCGATATTACATTTTAACGATATTATCGCACTAATTGTAAGTGTGTCTTGTGTTTTTTATGTTGATTTAATAAAAAACAAACAAACAAAAAAACAAAAACAAAAAAACGATACAGGTAGTTAAAAAAAAACCGATACCGATAATTTCCGATATTACATTTTAACGATATTATCGGACATCTCTACGCAAAATATACATTTCCATTAGAGATGTCCGATAATGTTTTTTTTGCCGATATCTGATATTCCGATATTGTCCAACTCTTTAATTACCGATACCGATATCAAATGATACCGATATATATATATAGTCGTGGAATTAACACATTATTATGCCTAATTTGGACAACCAGGTATGGTGAAGATAATGTACTTTTTAAGAAAATGAATTAAATAAGATAAATAACCTAAAACATTTTCTTGAATAAAAAAGAAAGTAAACCAATATAAAAACAGTTACATAGAAACTAGTATGAATGAAAATGAGTAGAATTAACTGTTAAAGGTTAGTACTATTAGTGGACCAGTAGCACGCACAATCATGTGTGCGTGCTTACGGACTGTATCCCTTGCAGACTGTATTGATATATATTGATATATAATGTAGGAACCAGAATATTAATAACAGAAAGAAACAACCCTTTTGTGTGAATGAGTGTAAATGGGCGAGGGAGGTTTTTTGGGTTGGTGCACTAATTGTAAGTGTATCTTGTGTTTTTTATGTTGATTTAATAAAAATAAATAAAAAATGAATAAATAAAAAAACCAATACCGATATTAAAAAAAAAACGATACCGATAATTTATGATATTACATTTTAACGCATTTATCGGCCGATAATATCGGCAGGCCGATATTATCGGACATCTCTACGCAAAATATACATTTCCATTAGAGATCAGTCTACCCCAGGGCAGCTGTGGCTATGAAAGTAGCTTACCACCACCAGGTGTGAACGAATGATGGGTTCTACATGTAAAGCGACTTTGGGTACTTAGAAAAGCGCTATATAAATCCCAGGTATTATTATTATTATTATGTCCGATAATGGCTTTTTTGCCGATATCCGATATTCCGATATTCCGATATTGTCCAACTCTTAATTACCGATATCAACCGATACCGATATATACAGTCGGAATTAACACATTATTATGCCTAATTTTGTTGTGATGCGACGCTGGATGCATTAAACAATGTAACAAGGTTTTCCAAAATAAATTAACTCAAGTTATGGAAAAAAAGTGCCAACATGGCACTGCCATATTTATTATTGAAGTCACAAAGTGCATTATTTTTTTTTTAACATGCCTCAAAACAGCAGCTTGGAATTTGTGACATGTTCTCCTTGAGATTAGTCACTTTATTTTATTAAACAAGTTTGTATGTAGCATCCAATACCTCAAATTGAGTACATCATCCGATTTACAACAATTTATAACTGTAATAAAATAACCTTTAAAAAAACGTGTTATTGTGTTTACTTGAATTTGACCAAATACATGAGACTATTTTAAATTAATTAATGTGTATTTACTGTGGTATAATCTAGTTTAATAAGGCCATACTTTTATTTTGAAACTACTTTGTGCTGCCGGTCTGGGCTGACCACTGACCCAAAATTAACACTTCTTTGTGTCTTGCTGGACCTTTGGACTGAATAAAGACATGTAGTAACCTTTCAGACCACCAGGGGGCGTTTATTTTCTGCACACAATATACAGAAGATCAATTATTTCGACAAATATATTTTTCATGGGCTGTACTAAAGTGCTGCATATAGAATAAAGTGCACAATACATGGTATTTATACACATTTTAAAGAATATATTCACATTATACACAGAAGCCAGCACAAGGGCATCCTACCTCTTCGACAGTCCGAAAGTGACTGAAGAAGAGAGCACGAAAGACCCAACCTCCGGGCTGATGATTTTAGGTTGTGTTGAAGAACTTGGAGGTAATCCTCCTTTTCCATTGTCCCATTTACTCTCTGTAAAGCACCAGTTCCATTGGCAGCAAAACAGGCCCAGAGCATAATACTACCACCACCATGCTTGACGGTAGGAATGGTGTTCCTGGGGTTAAAAGCCTCACCTTTTCTCCTCCAAACACATTGCTGGGTATTGTGGCCAAACAGCTCAATTTTTGTTTCATCTGACCACAGAACTTTCCTCCAGAAGGTCTTATCTTTGCCCTTGTGATGTCAGATGAAACAAAAATGTAGCTGTTTGGCCACAATACCCAGCAATATGTTTGAAGGAGAAAAGGTGAGTTTGGTTATGTTTGAGTTTTTCCTCTGTTTGTGTTTTATTTCCTGTCAGCGCTCTTATTTTTGTTCGGTTTCCTGCTTGTCTACCTGAGCGCTGTTTCCTCTCAGCTGCGGCTGATTGGCACCTGGCCACACCTGGTGTCAATCAGTCGGGTGCTATTTATACCTGCCTCGCCCGGCAGTCAGTGCTGGAGTATTGTAGCTGTTTGCTGTATCCTGTATGCAGCTTGCTGTCTTCTAGTTCCTTGTTTTCTGGTTTCTGTTCCCTGTTTCCAATTTGCCTGTTCCTAGTTCCTGGTTTGTGTTTTTTTCCTGAATTTTGGACATTAAATCATGTTTTCCTGCACCGAACTGCATCTTGGGGTTTGTCACCACCCTATCCTGACAGAGAGGCCTTTAATCCCAGGAACACCACACCTACCGTGAAGCATGGTGGTGGTGGTATTATGCTCTGGGCCTGTTTTGCTGCCAATGGAACTGGTGCTTTACAGAGAGTAAATGGGACAATGGAAAAAGGAGGATTACCTCCAAATTCTTCAGGACAACCTAAAATCATCAGCCCGGAGGTTGGGTCTTGGGCGCAGTTGGGTGTTCCAACAGGACAATGACCCCCAAACACACGTCAAAAGAGGTAAAGGAATGGCAAAATCATGGCTGGAATTAACAGCCAGTTCTGAACAAACATACATATACACATTCTGTACTTATTCAACATACACTCATGCACATAATCACGTTTCATCAAACATAAATGAACGTTGTTGCCCTAGGGGAAACTGTGTAACACATGGCACACTGACAAAGCTTAAAGGCCTACTGAAACCCACTACTACCGACCACGCAGTCTGATAGTTTATATATCAATGCTGAAATCTTAACATTGCAACACATGCCAATACGGCCGGGTTAGCTTACTAAAGTGCAATTTTAAATTTCGCGCAAAATATCCTGCTGAAAACGTCTCGGTATGAGGACGCCTGCGCGTGACGTCACGGATTGTGGAGGACATTTTGGGACAGCATGGTGGCCAGCTATTAAGTCGTCTGTTTTCATCGCAAAATTCCACAGTATTCTGGACATCTGTGTTGGTGAATCTTTTGCAATTTGTTCAATGAACAATGGAGACAGCAAAGAAGAAAGCTGTAGGTGGGAAGCGGTGTATTGCGGCAGGTGTGCCGGATAACGCACCCCCGTCGTAGAATGCACCCCCTGACTGTTGTGCCGGATAACACAGCCGGTGTTTCATTGTTTACATTCCCGAAAGATGACAGTCAAGCTTTACCATTGGCCTGTGGAGAACTGGGACAACAGAGACTCTTACCAGGAGGACTTTGAGTTGAATACGCAGACGCGGTACCGTGAGTACGCATGCAGCTGCGGCTTCCAAACATTTGATCGTTTGCCCGTACGTGCGTGCCGCTATGTGCATGTCACGTACGTAACTTTGGGGACTTTGGGGAAATATATGTGCTGTATGAACTTTGGGGAGGTGAACGGTACTTTGGGCTGTGGGATTGAGTGTGTTGTGCAGGTGTTTGAGTTGTATTGGCGGGTTATATGGACGGGCGGGGGGAGGTGTTTGTTATGCGGGATTAATTTGTGGCATATTAAATATAAGCCTGGTTGTGTTGTGGCTAATAGAGTATATATATATATATGTCTTGTGTTTATTTACTGTTTTAGTCATTCCCAGCTGAATATCAGGTCTCACCCGCCTCTCACAGCATCTTCCCTATCTGAATCGCTCCCACTGCCCTCTAGTCCTTCACTGTCACTTTCCTCATCCACGAATCTTTCATCCTCGCTCAAATTAATGGGGAAATCGTCGCTTTCTCGGTCTGAATCGCTCTCGCTGCTTGTGGCCATGATTGTAAACAATGTGCGGATGTGAGGAGCTCCACAACCTGTGACGTCACGCGCATATCGTCTGCTACTTCCGGTACAGGCAAGGCTTTTTTTATCAGCGACCAAAAGTTGCGAACTTTATCGTCAATGTTCTCTACTAAATCCTTTCAGCAAAAATATGGCAATATCGCGAAATGATCAAGTATGACACATAGAATGGACCTGCTATTCCCGTTTAAATAAGAAAATCACATTTCAGTAGGCCTATTGTTACTATAACAATCTACAAGGTTAATATAAGTTGCTTCTCTTTCTTCCCCTCCATTTTTATGCATCCTTTTGTATCTCAAGATATCATTACATATATGTGTTGTTGCATTTGAACAACTGTATTGTTGATAATAGAGGTAAATGATTGGTATTGTTCGTCATCAATAGCGCTATTTATATTGGTATTTGTATTGATCCATTTGTAGTGTAATAATGTTCATTGTCATTTCTGTATTATTTATTTCGCCAACTGCTTCTTTGCTATCACTTTTACCATCATATTTCTACATGTCGTATTTGCTGATGTTGCTCTATTGTTGTTGTTGTGTTTGCTGTTGTTGTTTTTGTCTCTCTGTCTAATCCCCCTCTTGTCCCCACAATTTCCCCCTCTGTTTTCTTTTTTTTCCTCTTTCTATCCCCTCCTGCTCCGGCCCGGCTGCACCAAATGATAATATAAATACATTTAATAAAGTCAAATACAAATAAGGCAACAAGACTTCTCTTTTGTAAAGTAAATCTGAACAGCCAATATGGGCATCGACATCAACTATATGAATTGCCTGAGAAGCTAGACGGGACAAAAAAAGGAAAAAAGAATGGCCTTTTCAAAGTGTGGACAATGCTGAAGAAACAAGTCCATGTCAGAAAACCAGCAAATTTAGCTGAACTGCACCAATTTTGTCAAGAGGAGTGGTCAATAATACAACCAGAAGCTTGTGGATGGCTACCAAAAGTGCTTTATTGCAGTGGAACTTGTAACCAAATATTAACATTGCTGTATGTATACTTTTGACCCAGCAGATTTGCTCACATTTTCAGAAGACCCATAATAAATTCATAAAAGAACCAAACTTCATGAATATTTTTTGTGACCAACAAGTATGTGCTCCAATCACTCTATCACAAAAAAATAAGAATGATTGGAAACTCAAGACAGCCATGACATTATGTTCTTTACAAGATTGATTGATTGATTGAGACTTTTATTAGTAGGTTGCACAGTCAAGTACATATTCCGTACAATTGACTACTAAATGGTAACACCCGAATAAGTTTTTCAACTTGTTTTAGTCGGGGTCCACTTAAAGGGGAACATTATCACAATTTCAGAAGGGTTAAAACCATTAAAAATCAGTTCCCAGTGACTTATTTTATTTTTCGAAGATTTTTTCTAAATTTTATCCATCACGCAATTTTTTTTGGGTGTCCCTAAAAAAAAGCTTCAAAGTGCCTGATTTTAACCATCGTTATATACACCCGTCCATTTTCCTGTGACGTCACACAGTGATGCCATCACAAACAAACATGGCGCATAGAACAGCAAGCTATAGCGACATTAGCTCGGATTCAGACTCGGATTTCAGCGGCTTAAGCGATTCAACAGATTACGCATGTATTGAAACGGATGGTTGTAGTGTGGAGGCAGGTAGCGAAAATGAAATTGAAGAAGAAACTGAAGCTATTGAGCCATATCGGTTTGAACCGTATGCAAGCGAAACCGACGAAAACGACACGACAGCCAGCGACACGGGAGAAAGCGAGGACGAATTCGGCGATCGCCTTCTAACCAACGATTGGTATGTGTTTGTTTGGCATTAAAGGAAACTAACAACTATGAACTAGGTTTACAGTATATGAAATACATTTGGCAACAACATGCACTTTGAGAGTGCAGACAGCCCAGAGAGAGAGATCAGAAGGCATAAGAAACATATCTGGATTTGATTGTTTACATTTGATTATTAACAATCCGGGGAGGGTGTTAGTTTAGGGTTGAAGTTGCCTGGATGTGTACTTTTATTGCAGTTTTGAAGGAGGATAGAGATGCCCTTTCTTTTACACCTGTTGGGAGTGCATTCCATATTGATGTGGCATAGAAAGAGAACGAGTTAAGACCTTTGTAAGATCGGAATCTGGGTTTAACGTGGTTAGTGGAGCTCCCCCTGGTGTTGTGGTTATAGCGGTCATTTATGTTAAGGAAGTAGTTTGACATGTACTTCGGTATCAGCGGATTTTATAGACTAGGCTCAGTGCAAGTTGTTTTACTCTGTCCTCCACCCTGAGCCAGCCCACTTTGAAGAAGTGGGTAGGAGTGAGGTGTGATCTGGGGTGGAGGTCTAGAAGAAACCTGACAAGCTTGTTCTGGGATGTTTGGAGTCTAGATTTGAGGGTTTTGGAGGTGCTAGGGTACCAGGAGGTGCATGCGTAATCGAAAAAGGGTTGAACGAGAGTTCCCGCTAGAATCCTCATGGTGCTTTTGTTGACCAGAGAGGAGATTCTATAGAGAAATCTCGTTCGTTGGTTGACCTTTTTGATTACCTTGGTTGCCATTTTATCACAGGAAAGATTAGCCTCTAGAATGGAACCTAGGGAGGTGACCTCATCTTTTCTGGTGATAACAATGTCACCCACTTTTATAGTGAAGTCCACATACAAGTGTATGTAAACTTCTTATCATACATATTTGGAACAACAATTAATTATTGGTGAAATTAAACCAATTTAACTAACATCGGTTACATCTGCACAGACTGGTAAGTTTTATGCATACTTGCCAACCCTCCCGGATTTTCCGGGAGACTCCCGAAATTCAGCGCCTCTCCCGAAAACCTCCCGGGACAAATTTTCTCCCGAAAATCTCCCGAAATTCAGGCGGACTCAGGTCCTCCACAATATAAAAAAACGTACCTGCCCAATCACGTTATAACTATAGAATGATGGAGGGCGAGTTCTTGGTTTCTTATGTGGGTTTATTGTTAGGCAGTTTCATTGACGTCCTCCCAGCGTGGCAACAACACACAACAAGAGCAGTCACTTTTTTGTATACCGTAAAGCAGTTCGTCTGCCGTAAACAGCAATGTTGTGACACTCTTAAACAGGACAATACTGCCATCTAGTGCATCTGATGAAAGCACTTTTGTGCGTGCCACACAGCAATGGATCATCAGAGTTCAGCATGGTTCGAAAAATAGTGACAGAGAATAGAACAAGGATGGACAATTCAACCCTTAACTCAACAATGAGTAGATGAGTGTTATGTGTGTGTATATGTGTAAATAAATGAACACTGAAATTCAAGTATTTATTTTATATATATATATATATATATATATATATATATATATATATATACTAAAATAAATAAATATATATATATATATAATAAAATAAATAAATATATATATATATGAAATACTTGACTTGGTGAATTCTAGCTGTAAATATACTCCTCCCCTTTTAGCCACGCCACCGTCCCACCCCGACCACGCCCACACCCACCCCCCTCCCCCCACCTCCCGAAATCGGAGGTCTCAAGGTTGGCAAGTATGGTTTTATGTCACACAATTAGTTGTTGTGTTGCTGTTGCCGTTTCACGCGGCGTAGCGATAATGTTCCACTTGATCCG
This sequence comes from Nerophis lumbriciformis, assembly GCF_033978685.3. NCBI lineage: Eukaryota > Metazoa > Chordata > Actinopteri > Syngnathiformes > Syngnathidae > Nerophis > Nerophis lumbriciformis. The sequence goes on from NC_084551.2 coordinate 47,673,920, forward strand.
TTTTATAACCAAAACAAAGCGATCCGCTTTTCTTTCCATTGTTAGGAAATCTCGCCGATTCAGCAGCGTGATGTCATGCGTCACTCGGCAGAAACACGGCGCTGTGATTCGTAGCCCAAGGGCGGACCACATCGACGCCGTTAATCACATGGGACGATATGTCACAAATCCCGCTGGATGCTAAAGTGCGGTGAAGTGATCGAACGCGCCAATAAAACTCTTCGCCGCACTTTTATAGGACTCTTCTTGGGTCATCCCGACTTTCTTAAGTCATTCCGCTTATTAAAAAAAGACAAGTTTTGCAGGGTTGAAGAAGACCAATGAAGTCGTTCACGGACGCCTTCTAGAAACTGTACCATCGAACATGTGGTTGAAGAACGCAAATAAGAAATGGAGATTAAACGGCAAAGTTTCTTCACTATTATGATTTTTTTCATTTACATTTAAAACATTTCCTTTTGGTCTGCAGAAGGAAACCTCAAAACCCGGGGAGATGAAAGCATTTCATTGGTTAGTTTATTAGCTTTCTTATGGATAGACTTTATTATGTGGTTGCCTGGCAGATCCAGAAAGTCTACAAAAAAGACGGTAAAACACATGAAAAACAAGAGGGGGAACATCAAAGGACATACAACTGGGAACTCTTGTTCATTTGTTGTGGGAATGTCCGAGAATAAAAGAGGTATGGTTGAAAACAACAAAAGAAGCAATCACATTCCTTAATATAAACATCCCAATGACACTGCAAACTTGTATTCTTGGGGATCTACATCAATTTAGTAACATGTCATCAAAGAGTAAAAATGCATTTCTTTCAATATGCATCATAACAAAAAGGGTAATATTAAAAAAATGGATAGATGTTGATAGTCCAACTCATACTGACTGGTACACACAAGCTATGGAGATGATATCAGTAGAACAAACTGCATTTAGTTTAGATAATAATGAGTCATATCTTGGAATATGGGATCCATTATTTTAATTTGTTTTAACTATTAAATTAACCAAAAAATGACTTATTATATCTTTGCGGAAATTATTGGACACAATGTGTTGTCAAGCTTATGAGATGCGATGCAAGTGTAATTTTTTAAATTAATGTTTATAATGATAATATCAATTAGGGATATTTAATCACTGCTATTTTGAAATTGTTACTAATATTGATACTGTTGTTGATAATTAGGGACCGCAATGTCCCTTTGGGACAGAGGACCCTATTGTATTTCGTGCGTTTTATTATTATTATTATTTATTTATTATTTATTATTTATTATTTATTTATTATTTATTATTTATTATTTATTATTTATTATTTATTATTTATTATTTATTTATTATTTATTATTTATTATTATTCCGCCGCCTCTTTGAGCTGTAATTTGACCCCCTTAATGTGCTTCAAAACTCACCATATTTGACACACACATCACGACTGGCAGAAATTGCCATCTAATCAAAAAACCAAACCCCAAAACTCAAAATTGCGCTCTAGCTCCTCCTAGGAATAAACACAGACAAAACTGCTTGTAACTTCCGGTAGGAATGTCGTAGAAACATGAAACAAAAACCTCTATGTAGGCCTGACTTAGACCTAGATTTCATACATTGACATCTTTCAGCAAAAATCAACAGGAAGTTGGCAATTCCCCCTTCAAAACAAAATTTTAGTAAAAACAGTCACTTTTGCCACTTTGGGCTGTAATTTGACCCCCTTAACATGCTTCAAAACGTACCAAACTGGACACACACATCAGGACTGATTGCGATCTCATAAAAAAAAATTAAACCCCAAAACTCGAAATTGCGCCCCCTAGGAAGAAAACACAGACACAACTGCTCCTAGGAAGAAAACTCAGACAAAACTGCCTGTAACTTCCGGTAGGAATGTCTTAGAGACATGAAACAACAACAATGCATATCATATATTGACAACCCCCAGCAAAAATCAACAGGAAGTTTGTAATTCCCCCTTCAAACCAAAAGTTTTGTAAAAAAAGGTCACCTTTTTTCAAACATCTCCTCTGAGCGCGTTTGTCGTGTCGGATTCAAACTAGCACAGGAGAGAGATTGAACCCTTGTGATTAAAAGTTGACCAAAGAGTTTTAATTATTGTTTCGGTTTGGATTTTATGTGCCGTCAAAGTCGGTCCTGTCCATCGCTGCTTGCAGCTTTAATATTCATTTTTGTTTCACTACTATTAGATTGTTCCGTGTCATGTTTGTGTGTCCTCAATTGCTATCAATTGCTCTTCTGAGTGTTGCTGGGTCGGGTTTGGTTTTGGAATTGGATTGCATTGTTATGGTATTGTTGTGTATTGTTTTGTTGGATTGATTAATAAATTCATTAAAAAAACATGAAAAATAAAAAAATAAAAAAGACATAAAAGACATTAACAGAGCTGATGCAACCAGCTGGCACTTCATAGGCAATATTTCTACATACAATTACAAAGTAAAACATAAAAAAAAGGAGCAATAGTGATACATATTGTGCACATACGATTGCACCATGCAGAGACAAACAACAAAATTCCATTCCATTTCCATTTCAACACTGTCTGAGGCAGATATTTACATATATCCGTATTTGTCAGGACTTGGTCCGGGGTGTTTGCTTTTCCAGGATGCAGCGGAAAATTGGCACGGGCGAGACGGGAACCAAGGTACATGATTTATTTAATATATCAAAAAAGGAATAAATGAAAGCGCGCACAGTGGCGGAGAATAAACTATGAAAAAACAAAAGACTATAGCAAAAAGTACAAATGAAAAGCACGCACAGTGGCGGAGAATAAACTATGAAAAACAAAAAGAGTATAAACATGGAACAAAAACTTACTTGGCTTGGACAAAAAAGGAGCAGCGTGAACATGGACATATGAAACAATGGACGTAGCATAAATGTGGAGTGGTATGGGGTGCGGGGTCGTCAGAAAAACAAACTGAAAAACACTGAACTTAAATACTACAGACATGATTAACGAAAACAGGTGCGTGACTCAAGACGTGAAACAGGTGCGTGACGTGACAGGTGAAAACTAATGGTTGCTATGGTGACCAGACAAGGGAGTGAAAGACGGAAACTAAACAAAACATGACTTAAAACAAAACATGATAATACAGACATGACAGAACCCCTCCCTTAAGGACAGATACCAGATGTCCAAAACTTAACAAAAGTCATGGGAGGGCGGGAGGGGGACATGGCGGTGGGTCGCCAGCCCAAGTGGCCCCGAATCCACCGAGGCAAAGTCAAGTGGCGGCGGCGAGTGGAACGCCGCTGCAGCAGGCGAGGCGGACGCCCAGGGATTGGCCACATTCGTGGCCGACTGGGAGGTGGGCGCACTTGGCGTGGCGGGCGACCAGGTAGCGGCCATATCCGTAGCCGACGAGGAGGCAGGCGCGTCGTCAACTTGGCAGGCGTGGCAGCTCGGCGTGGCAAGTCAGGCGGCGAAGCTCGGCGTGACGCGTCCAGCGGCGAAGCTCGGCGTGACGCGTCCAGCGGCGAAGCTCGGCGTGGGTCTTGGTCTTGGTGTGGGTCTTGGTCTTGGCATGGCGAGTCTTGGTCTTGGCATGGCGAGTCTTGGTCTTGGCATGGCGAGTCTTGGTCTTGGCATGGCGAGTCTTGGTCTTGGCATGGCGAGTCTTGGTCTTGGCATGGCGAGTCTTGGTCTTGGCATGGCGAGTCTTGGTCTTGGCATGGCGAGTCTTGGTCTTGGCATGGCGTGTCTTGGTCTTGGCATGGCGGGTCTTGGTCTTGGTCTTGGCATGGCGGGTCTTGGTCTTGGTCTTGGCATGGCGGGTCTTGGTCTTGGTCTTGGCATGGCGGGTCTTGGTCTTGGTCTTGGCATGGCGGGTCTTGGTCTTGGTCTTGGCATGGCGGGTCTTGGCGTCGTGAAGCTGCGACTGGCGGCACTTGGCGTCGTGGAGCTGCGACTGGCGGCACTTGGCGTCGTGGAGCTGCGACTGGCGGCACTTGGCGTCGTGGAGCTGCGACTGGCGGCACTTGGCGTCGTGGAGCTGCGACTGGCGGCACTTGGCGTCGTGGAGCTGCGACTGGCGGCACTTGGCGTCGTGGAGCTGCGACTGGCGGCACTTGGCGTCGTGGAGCTGCGACTGGCGGCACTTGGCGTCGTGGAGCTGCGACTGGCGGCACTTGGCGTCGTGGAGCTGCGATTGGCGGCACTTGGCGTCGTGGAGCTGCGACTGGCGGCACTTGGCGTCGTGGAGCTGCGACTGGCGGCACTTGGCGTCGTGGAGCTGGTACCGGAGCTTGGCGTCGTGGAGCTGGTACCGGAGCTTGGCGTCGTGGAGCTGGTACCGGAGCTTGGCGTCGTGGAGCTGGTAGCGGAGCTTGGCGAGGAACTTGGCATGGTGGAGCTGGTGCGGCAACAGGTGCTAGCCTTGGTGCAGGTGGAGGTGGCCTAGCTGGGGGTTGCGGTTTGGCAGGTCGAAAGACTGGTGAGGGCGGTCGTGCTGGAGGCTGTGGCTTGACAGGTCGGTAGACTGGTGGTGGCGGCCGTGAGGGAGGCTGTGGCTTGGCATGGTGATGCCGAGCCACCCCACCAACACAGCTCCTGACCCCAGCCCCCCCCTCAAGGGGCGGATACCAGACGCGCTCCCTGCGGTCTGGAACTCTCTGTAGGGGTGGGCGGGGGAGGGCAGAAATGTCCCCTTTATTTTGGCCAAATTGTTTTGTTTTTTTATCCCCCACCTGGGGTTGTGTGAGCGGTAAAAAAGAAAAAAATTGTGACGGGGGCGGGACTTGAGTCTTGGGGGGCGGGGCATGAGTCTTGGGGGGCGGGGCATGAAATTGGGATGGCTGTGACTGACTAGACCTGATTTCTAAAAACATGTTTTGATAATGTTTTATCAAAGACATGGCATTAGAGTTTTTAGCTGGAGGCGGGTGATTTAAAGAAAAAGTATTGAAACAAAAATCCTGGTCTGTGATGTCATCATGGGGAAGCCGGGCAGACTGCTGCTTGCTTCCGCCCGGAGGGGGCGGGGCTTGTGGGAGCGGCGTGTCCTGCTGGCTCGAGGAAGTTTTTCCCCGTCCTTGGCGACGTTTCCGGGACGGGAGCGACGCGCCGATCGGCACCAGCTTGCCTTCATTCCCCCACATCATCCCCCTGCGCTCCCTGGGGGAAAAGCGCAGCGTCTCTGCCTCCATGGCGCGCAGCACCTCCCAAGAAGCTTCGTCCTGAATGTCCAACTCGGCCAATTTAGGTGCGGAAAAGCGGGTCTGCTGACGACCTACTGTCAGGACTTGGTCCGGGGTGTTTGCTTTTCCAGGATGCAGCGGAAAATTGGCACGGGCGAGACGGGAACCAAGGTACATGATTTATTTAATATATCAAAAAAGGAATAAATGAAAGCGCGCACAGTGGCGGAGAATAAACTATGAAAAAACAAAAGACTATAGCAAAAAGTACAAATGAAAAGCACGCACAGTGGCGGAGAATAAACTATGAAAAACAAAAAGAGTATAAACATGGAACAAAAACTTACTTGGCTTGGACAAAAAAGGAGCAGCGTGAACATGGACATATGAAACAATGGACGTAGCATAAATGTGGAGTGGTATGGGGTGCGGGGTCGTCAGAAAAACAAACTGAAAAACACTGAACTTAAATACTACAGACATGATTAACGAAAACAGGTGCGTGACTCAAGACGTGAAACAGGTGCGTGACGTGACAGGTGAAAACTAATGGTTGCTATGGTGACCAGACAAGGGAGTGAAAGACGGAAACTAAACAAAACATGACTTAAAACAAAACATGATAATACAGACATGACAGTATTTAAGTATTACTTCTTTAATTTCATAATCATATTACAAAACAGCTAGTGTTTTTCTTCCAATTGTGGTCTTTTGGTTGTCTGCAAATACTGTGTGCTAACCTTGAGTGTGGAATGTAAGAAAGAGAGATACTCCTTCTTCTTATCTATTCTTATGTCCAGGTGCGGAGGACAATGGGCATGTGTTTGGGCTGGAAAGACAAGACAACGAGGGTGGGAGGGAGAGAGACTTTATAGAAGAGAAGGTTTCCATTTTTGGGGGAGACCATCTTCGCTGCGCGATTGAATGTTCTATGCTGGACTGGTCTCAGTATATTTACAAAGCTTTGCAAATATATTACAAAATACCTATTCTGTCTCTGGTGGTTCTTCTACTCAGCTTTAAGTGTCGTAAAGAACTTGGGAGCGACCAGCGACTTGAATTCCCTGGGAGGAACAACTGGTCATAGTGCAACAATTCCAGCACATTCTTTCCTTTGCGGTGCTGTCTGCAGAAGGGGGCAGGGAGGGGGGCCCCGCACGGCCAGAGACTGGAACAGACCCAATAAAGCAACCGAGAGAGCCGACTCCATCCCAGGCTCCCCACTTTGAGATACAAACGATACATACAAACATATAGTGCAGTGTTAATTTTGACAGCCGCTTTTTAATTTAGTTGTAGCTACCGTATTTTTCTGACTATAAGTCGCAGTTTTTTTCATAGTTTGGCCGGGGGTGCGACTTATACTCAGGAGCGACTTATGTGTGAAACTATTAACACATTACCGTAAAATATCAAATAATATTATTTAGCTCATTCACGTAAGAGACTAGACGTATAAGATTTCATGGGATTTAGCGCTTAGGAGTGACAGATTGTTTGGTAAACGTATAGCATGTTCTATATGTTATAGTTATTTGAATGACTCTTACCATAATATGTTACGTTAACATACCAGGCACGTTCTCAGTTGGTTATTTATGCCTCATATAACGTACACTTATGCAGCCTGTTGTTCACTATTCTTTATTTATTTTAAATTGCCTTTCAAATGTCTATTCTTGGTGTTGGATTTTATCAAGGAAATTTCCCCAAAAAATGCGACTTATACTCCAGTGCGACTTATATATGTTTTTTTCCTTCTTTATTATGCATTTTCAGCCGGTGCGACTTATACTCCGGTGCGACTTATACTCCGAAAAATACGGTATAGTCTTTTGACAAACATTTATTTTAAGTCATATATTAGTCATCTAAATGTACTTAGTTTTAGTCCAGTTATTGTCAACGAAATTACTCAACATTTTAGTTGACTAAAATGAAGGTCAATTTTGTTGACTCAAATATAGAGTATATCGAACAACGCATCTTTGAAGTTGTCTTGAAAGCACTTTTATTAATTATTATTGCAGAGCATCTAAAAACTAAATTCACGAGAAGACCTGCACTCCATTAATTTTTTGTGTGTTATTTTAGCTGAAATGTAGCAATTTTTTTTTTCAAATGTTGAATAATATGACTAAGACGGTTACATGAAGAAACAAACTAGTTTTATTCTACAAACCCCGTTTCCATATGAGTTGGGAAATTGTGTTAGATGTAAATATAAACAGAATACAATGATTTGCAAATCATTTTCAACCCATATTCAATTGAATGCACTACAAAGACAAGATATTTGATGTTCAAACTCATAAACTTTATTGTTTTTTTGCAAATAATAATTAACTTAGAATTTCATGGCTGCAACACTTGCCAAAGTAGTTGGTAAAGGCCATGTTCACCACTGTTTTACATCACCTTTTCTTTTAACAACACTCAATAAACAATTGGGAACTGAGGAAACTAATTGTTGAAGCTTTGAAAGTGGAATTCTTTCCCATTCTTGTTTTATGTAGAGCTTCAGTCGTTCAACAGTCCGGGGTCTCCGCTGTCGTATTTTAGGCTTCATAATGCGCCACACATTTTCGATGGGAGACAGGTCTAGACTGCAGGGGGACCAGGAAAGTACCCACACTCTTTTTTTACGAAGCCACGCTGTTGTAACGCGTGATGAATGTGGCTTGGCATTGTCTTGTTGAAATAAGCAGGGGCGTCCATGAAAAAGACGGCGCTTAGATGGCAGCACATGTTCCAAAACCTGTATGTACCTTTCAGCATTAATGGCGCCTTCACAGATGTGTAAGTTACCCATGTCTTGGGCACTAATACAACCCCATACCATCACAGATGCTGGCTTTTCAACTTTGCACCTATAACAATCCGGATGGTTCTTTTCCTCTTTGGTCCGGAGGACACGACGTCCACAGTTTCCAAAAACAATTTCAAATGTGGACTCGTCAGAGCACAGAACACTTTTCCACTTTGTATCAGTCCATCTTAGATAAGCTCAGGCCCAGCGAAGCCGACGGCATTTCTGGGTGTTGTTGATAAACGGTTTTCGCCTTGCATAGTAGTGTTTTAACTTGCACTTACAGATGTAGCGACCAACTGTAGTTACTGACAGTGGGTTTCTGAAGTGTTCCTGAGCCCATGTGGTGATATCCTTTACACACTGATGTCGCTTGTTGATGCAGTACAGCCTGAGGGATCGAAGGTCACGGGCTTAGCTGCTTACGTGCAGTAATTTCTCCAGATTCTCTGAACCCTTTGATGATATTACAGACCGTAGATGGTGAAATCCCTAAATTCCTTGCAATAGCTGGTTGAGAAAGGTTTTTCTTAAACTGTTCAACAATTTGCCCCGCATTTGTTGACAAAGCGGTGACCCTCGCCCTATCCTTGTTTGTGAATGACTGAGCATTTCATGGAATCTACTTTTATACCCAATCATGGCACCCACCTGTTCCCAATTAGCCTGTTCACCTGTGGGATGTTCCAAATAAGTGTTTGATGAGCATTCCTCAACATTATCAGTATTTATTGCCACCTTTCCCAACTTCTTTGTCACGTGTTGCTGGCATCAAAATCTAAAGTTAATGATTATTTAAAAAAAATATATGTTTATCAGTTTGAACATCAAATATGTTGTCTTTGTAGCATATTCAACTGAATATGGGTTGAAAAGGATTTGCAAATCATTGTATTCCGTTTATATTTACATCTAACACAATTTCCCAACTCATATGGAAACGGGGTTTGTAAGTAGCGGTAGAGTAAGCAGTCTTGCTCCTTCTCTACTGTCTTTAGAAGCAACACTCATACATTACAATATGAGTCATTTGGAAATATTAGTTATGGCCGACTTACTGTTGCGTGGATGTCTTGATGATTAGCCTGCAGAAGACACTTCAGGTTGGTTGCATTTTTACCAGAGAAAATCCAGCCACAGGGTTTACAACGTATCTTGTTGTCTGCCTTGCAAAGGTCAAATGTGTCCATATGTCTTCTCTTTCTTTGCTTGCTAACTGTTAGCATTTGGCTTTGGCTCTACAGCATTACAACAAAATGTCTATCAAAATTGCATTTACTAGTTCTTTGACAAAAATCTATATACTGTTGAAATGACCACTTCCCAGTACAAATGGAATGCACCATAAGGTCTGGCTAACTTCGTAGTTGATACCATGATGTTAGCCAAGCTAACATCATGGTATCCGAGCTAACTTTCTGGTATTTTAGCTAAGCTAACTTTCTGGTGTCATGGCTAACTTCCTTAAAGTCTGTGGTTGTGGTATCTTAGCTAACCCAACTTCCTGGTATCTTAGCTAAGCTAATTTCCTGGTATCATGGATAACTTCATGGTATTTTCGCTATGCTAATTTCCTGGTATCATGGATAACTTCATGGTATTTTAGCTAAGCTAACTTCCTGGTGTCATGGATAACTTCATGGTATTTTAGCTAAGCTAACTTCCTGGTATCATGGATACCTTCATGGTATTTTAGCTAAGGTAATTTCCTGGTATCATTGATAACTTCATGGTATTTTAGCTAAGCTAACTTCATGGTATCATGGATAACTTCATGGTATTTTAGCTAAGCTAATTTCCTGGTTCCATGGATAACTTCATGGTATTTTAGCTAAGCTAACTTCCTGGTATCATGGATAACTTCATGGTATTTTAGCTAAGCTAACTTCCTGGTATCATTGATAACTTCATGGTATTTTAGCTAAGCTAACTTCCTGGTATCATGGATAACTTCATGGTATTTTAACTAAGGTAATTTCCTGGTATCATTGATAACTTCATGATATTTTAGCTAAGCTAACTTCCTGGTATCATGGATAACTTCATGGTATTTTAGCTCAGCTAATTTCCTGGTATCATGGATAACTTCATGGTATCTTAGCTAACCCAACTTCCTGGTATCTTAGCTAAGCTAATTTCCTGGTATCATTGATAACTTCATGGTATTTTAGCTAAGCTAACTTCCTGGTATCATGGATAACTTCATGGTATTTTAACTAAGGTAATTTCCTGGTATCATTGATAACTTCATGATATTTTAGCTAAGCTAATTTCCTGGTATCATTGATAACTTCATGGTATTTTAGCTAAGCTAACTTCCTGGTATCATGGATAACTTCATGGTATTTTAGCTAAGCTAATTTCCTGGTATCATGGATAACTTTATGGTATTTTAACTAAGCTAATTACCTGGTATCATGGATAACTTCATGGTATTTTGGCTAAGCTAAGTTACTGGTATCATGGATAACTTCATGGTATTTTGGCTAAGCTAATTTACTGGTATCATGGATAACTTCATGGTATTTTAGCTAAGCTAATTTTCTGGTTTCATTGATAACTTCATGGTATTTTAGCTAAGCTTACTTCCTGGTATCATGGATAACTTCATGGTATTTTAGCTAAGCTAACTTCCTGCTATCATGTATAACTTCATGGTATTTTGGCTAAGCTAAGTTACTGGTATCATGGATAACTTCATGGTATTTTGGCTAAGCTAATTTCCTGGTATCATGGATAACTTCATGGTATCTTAGCTAACCAAACTTCCTGGTATCTTAGCTAAGCTAATTTCCTGGTGTCATTGATAACTTCATGGTATTTTAGCTAAGCTAACTTCCTGGTATCATGGATAACTTAATGGTATTTTAGCTTAGCTAACTTCCTGGTGTCATGGATAACTTCATGGTATTTCAGCTAAGCTAATTTCCTGGTATCATTTATAACTTCATGGTATTTTAGCTAAGCAAACTTCCTGGTATCATGGATAACTTCATGGTATTTTAGCTAAGCTAACTTCCTGGTATCATGGATAACTTCATGGTATTTTAGCTAAGCTAAGTTACTGCTATCATGGATAACTTCATGGTATTTTAGCTAAGCTAATTTACTGGTATCATGGATAACTTCATGGTATTTTAGCTAAGCTAAGTTACTGCTATCGTGGATAACTTCATGGTATTTTGGCTAAGCTAAGTTACTGGTATCATGGATAACTTCATGGTATTTTAGCTACACCATTGTTCTAAAATCTAAATATAATATGCTGAGAATACCCGCTGAAGTTGGTACACGTCACTAGTCGGTGTGGAGCTCAAACAAGGCAAATTGTGTTGTAATTATCTCCTCAACACTTCCATACTTTTTAATTTAAAATCGTGGCACCTTTGGGGATCCCACCTACGCAAACGGGCAAAACAAACTCTCACATATTGAAAGCTTTCCGAGCTCGCTAACATCTGCCGTTGTCTCTTGTTGTGTTGCGCTAATCTGATGTGACAGTCGACATTTCCAGCTCTTTATTCTCAGCAGCTGTCATATTTTTATTCACTCGACTTCACTCCTCGCTTGTTTCACCGCCTCGCTCTCTTACACCAGCGCACCTTCTCAGCCTGGCATACCTCACCTTACTTTACGTCGCATTTCTAACTAGTTATGTACAAACCCCATTTCCATATGAGTTGGGAAATTGTGTTAGATGTAAATATAAACGGAATACAATGATTTGCAAATCATTTTAAACCCATATTCAGTTGAATATGCTACAAAGACAACATATTTGATGTTCAAACTTTTTTTGCAAATAATCATTAACTTTAGAATTTGATGCCAGCAACACGTGACAAAGAAGTTGGTAAAGGTGGCAATCAATACTGATAAAGTTGAGGAATGCTCCTCAAACACTTATTTGGAACATCCCACAGGTGTGCAGGCTAATTGGGAACAGGTGGGTGCCATGATTGGGTATAAAAGTAGATTCCATGAAATGCTCAGTCATTCACAAACAAGGATGGGGCGAGGGTCACCACTTTGTCAACAAATGCGTGAGCAAATTGTTGAACAGTTTAAGAAACACCTTTCTCAACCAGCTATTGCAAGGAATGTAGGGATTTCACCATCTACGGTCCGTAATATCATCAAAGGGTTCAGAGAATCTGGAGAAATCACTGCACGTAAGCAGCTAAGCCTGTGACCTTCGATCCCTCAGGCTGTACTGCATCAACAAGCGACATCAGTGTGTAAATGATATCACCCCATGGGCTCAGGAACACTTCAGAAATCCACTGTTAGTAACTACAGTTGGTCGCTACATCTGTAAGTGCAAGTTAAAACTCTCCTATGTAAGAAGAAAACTGTTTATCAACAACACCCAGAAACGCCGTCGGCTTCGCTGGGCCTGAGCTCATCTAAGATGGACTGATACAAAGTGGAAAAGTGTTTTGTGGTCTGACGAGTCCACATTTCAAATTGTTTTTGGAAACTTTGGACGTCGTGTCCTCCGGACCAAAGTAGAAAAGAACCATCCGGATTGCTTTTGGCGCAAAGTTGAAAAGCCAGCATCTGTGATGGTATGGGGGTGTATTAGTGCCCAAGACATGGGTAACTTACACATCTGTGAAGGCGCCATTAATGCTGAAAGGTACATACAGGTTTTGGAGCAACATATGATGCCATCCAAGCAACGTTACCATGGACGCCCCTGCTTATTTCAGCAAGACAATGCCAAGCCACGTGTTAAATCAATGTGGCTTCATAGTAAAAGAGTGCAGGTACTAGACTGGCCTGCCTGTAGTCCAGACCTGTCTCCCATTGAAAATGTGTGGCGCATTATGAAGCCTAAAATACCACAACGGAGACCCCCGGACTGTTGAACAACTTAAGCTGTACATCAAGCAAGAATGGGAAAGAATTCCACCTGAGAAGCTTAAAAAATGTGTCTCCTCAGTTCCCAAACGTTTACTGAGTGTTGTTAAAAAGAAAGGCCATGTAACACAGTGGTGAACATGCCCTTTCCCAACTACTTTGGCACGTGTTGCAGCCATGAAATTCTAAGTTAATTATTATTAACGGGGTTTGTATTATTATTATCCTTAATTTGGATGTATTTATCTTAGCACTGCATAATCATATGTACATTTATTAAAACATTTTCTTTAGTATCTATTAGCATTTATTTTTGTAATCAGCCTGACCTAAACTTGGATAATAATTGTTTTGATGAGCACATGCTTTAATATAATTTGACAAGGTGTATCCTTTCAAACTATAAGTAGGTTAGTTATAATTGCTCAATATGAGTAACATCAAGATTCAGTGTTCATATTTGAGTGGGCCCTGGGGCCCTCTGCAGTGGAAAAGTTGGGCCCCCGAGGTCAAAAAGGTTAATAACCCCTGCTATACAGTACTGTATATCAAACAAACACAACAAGGGGGTGATGGTTCAACTTTCTTTTATATTTAACAACGAGCGGAACTGTGCGGCATGCGCTGCTCCGCCAGCACACACACAAGCCACTTTGGTGCCCTCACAAACGATCAGAAATTCTTAACTTTAACAACCATATTGCTACAATAATAAAAAAAAAAGTAATAAATGTACAATTCAGGAGCTGAATGACAGGAGGAGGAGTTTTTTTTTTACTGTACTTTATTTATCACATCTAAGTATTTGGATGTTTGTCCATCGATTCAGAAGGTGCATCTAAGAATTACGTATTTCCCCCCCACTACTGTTGGAACCAAAATGTTATTAGTTCATTCGCTCAGGACTGCGTGTGGTCTGCCTGGATTAGAATATTGCTATTCCTATTACTGAAGACCCTCTAGTTTTCTAAAAAAAAAAGGTCAATCTCGTGACGACACGGTCACCACTCCGCTAGTTTCACGTCAGCAGGCTCCTCGTTGTTGACGGTTGGGAGACCAAAAAGCACACAGAGGGAAGGACCGCGCTATCAAAGGGCCACGCTCATTCATTCCAGGTTTTTGTTCCCGTTTATTGGGGCTGTCACGCAAGCAGCGAGCACCTCGTAAATATCCTTTTTCTACGAGCAGAGAGCACTCAGGGAATAGGAAAGCCGAGCCGCAATTTTGAGAAAACCTCCGTTGACGTTAAGAGAGCCTCACATGAAGAGAGTTTAAAAAATAAAATAAAATAATGTCAGTCATCACCTCACCTCGTCTTTGAGTTTTGTGTAAAAGTACAGCCAATTTCTGACCGTCACAACATTTCTGCTTTTTCTCACTTCTGTACGCCCACTGAGGGCCCGATGCACTAAACCAGGGGTCGGCAACCCAAAACGTTGAAAGAGCCATATTGGACCAAAAATACAAAAAACAAATCTGTCCGGGAACCGCAAAAAATGAAAAGCCGTTTATAAGTCTTATAATGAAGGCAACACATGATGTAAGTGTCTATATTTGCTACGGTTACACAGAGGGAGATGACGGCTCAGAAACCAGGGGGTATTGATGTTCAAAGATGTATTATATATTTTAATATACAATAATAACAAACAATACTACTAAACTATAGAATGGAGTGTGTGACCAAAATCCAAGAGTGTGTGGTGTAAGACTATGTGTGTAATTAATTGTTGTGTATGTTGAGGAGAGAGAGAGAGCGAGAGAAGCGGCAAGGTCCGTGTCCGGGCGCGGGTCGAGGATAGGGGCGAGGCAGCGTAGTCCGTGTCCGAGCAGGGGTCGAGGAACGAGGGAGGCAGTCAGAATCCAGAGGGGAATGACAAGAGATCACGACGGGAAAACTCGGGAAAGCACTGTGGGAGATCAACAAAGGACATCAGACACGGAGGGAAACGCAGAGAGCAAAAGAGAGCATAAAGCTTGAGTTCCCGCATGGATCCTTGGGTCCACTGGTCCTTTATACAGCTCCCTCTCATCAGGTCCAGGTGCGCTGATTCGTGATCGTCCACAGGCTTGCTGCTGCGTGGGCGTGCTGCGCTCAGCGTGAGCGGGGGCATGTCCGGGCGAGCAGCCAGAGGAGGAACTGTGACACTCAGTTGCAGGAGGAAAGCGGGTTCGAGTCCGCGCCGTGACAATATTAGCCATAATAGCCTACTATCAAAATGAGTATGTGTCGCAGGCTGAAGCAAATCTTCGTTGACAGAAATGTTGAAATGTTATATTTATTCTACACATTTTTACAACATTAGAAACCATTAGTAAATCAGAGGCTACTCAGAAGGTGAGATAACTCCTGGAAATACTGGCTTTTAATGACCAAAGGTATGGATGTGTGTGTCCAAGTTAAAGGAAACTGCAGGCTGTCTTCTTTTAAAAGATTTATTACAATCTTTGGCAAGCTAGGTAATGTTTGCTGTGGTCTGCGTTAACAAAATATAAATTGCAAAAGTTGCATCGATTTATAAGACCGGACTGTAGACTGTTGACATGAATCCTTACTTCCACAATTTTCCAAAATCATTGGTTAACAAGAGATTGGACCAAATCATAGTTAAAACATCAATGGCATTACTGAAAAGATCATTAATGCAATAGATGGTAAACAATGTGTAGCGTTTATGGATCTAACTCGAGCCTTTCACACAATTCATCATAATATAAAAAAGCTTGTTGTGAAAAATGAGTTGGAATTTCACAAGAAAAAGGTCACAATTTCACAAGAAAAGTCATAATTTTACTCAACGCGAGTCAAAATGTTACAAGAAAAACTGAACATTTGTGCAATATTATGATAAAAGTTGGAATTTTACTCAATAACAGTCGCAATTTTTCAAGAAAAGCTCAACATTTTGGCAGTCTTATGAAGAGAGTTGTAATTTTACTCGACAAAAGTCACAACTTTATAAGAAAACGTTCACATTTTGGCGATATTATAATAATAATCGGAATTTCACTTGGCAAAATTATGACAAAGGTCATAGTTTTACCTTCTTGAGACCTATGAAAAATGCCTCCCTCCTTAGGACCACCCTTTCTAGATATATAAAGATGTGTATTTACAACATTAATAATATATACATACTATGCAAACATAAAAAAGCTTGTTGTGAAAAATTAGTTGGAATTTCACAAGAAAAAGGTCACAATTTCACAAGAAAAGTCGTAATTTTACTCACTGCG
>NC_084551.2:47695000-47710000 GCF_033978685.3 Nerophis lumbriciformis
AGAAAATGTTCAAATTTTGGCGACATTATAAAAATAATCGGAATTTCACTTGGCAAAATTATGACAAATGTCATAGTTTTACTCAAAAATGTTCACTATTTTGCAAGAACAACGCAAACAAATTGGCAATATTGTGATAAAAGTCGGAATTGTATACGACACACACACACACACACACACACACACACACACACACACACACACACACACACACACACACACACAGACACACACACACACACAAACAGGAGGAGGAATATAAAAACTGATGGTTTGGCTTCTCCATGTATGGAGTCCTTCATTTTTTTTTGGACCTAGGCTCCTCCAGGTACTGCAGACCTGCTTAATGACATTCGCTTGTAATAAAGCAACTTTTTGTTTAGAAAAGCGTCTCCGAGATCTCTTTTTATCCAGCTGCACTGTCCAGTTGTATGTGTCTGGAACGTATTCATTGCATTCACATTATTTATTTTTCGTCATTTCCGATAAAAAAAAGTCCAAAACACTTGAGTAAACTTCAGTTTGTGCACTTATTAAAGTGTACGGACTGAAGCGTCACCTCAGCAGAAGTCAGGTGGTGACATCGTGTTGCTGTCGCACGCTGCAGTGTGCGTGTCTGCTCAAGTCACTCAGACACACACACACACACACACACACACACACACACACACACACACACACACACACACACACACACACACACACACACACGCACACACACACACACACACACACACACACACATGAATATTCATCAGTACATTTGCATATTTTACACATCAGTGGCGCCAGGAGGCAAAAGAGTTTTTCACAGCTCAAGAAAATAAATAACAAAGCAATTCAACTGCGATAAACAAGGCAGCTTGCAGTGAAGTTGGCACGTTGTGTAAATGGTAAATAAAAACAGAATACAATGATTTACAAATCAACCTATATTCAATTCAATAGACTGCAAAGACAAGATACGTGGAAAACTTAAATTTTTGGCAAATATTTGCTCATTTGGAATTTGACGCCAGCAACATGTTTCAAAAAAGCTGGCACAAGTGGCAAAAAAGACTGAGAAAGTTGAGGAATGCTCGTCAAACACTTATTTGGAACATCCCACTGGTGAACAGGCAAATTGGGAACAGGTGGGTGCCATGATTGGGTATAAAAGTAGATTCCATTAAATGCTCAGTCATTCACAAACAAGGATGGGGCGAGGGTCACCACTTTGTCAACAAATGCGTGAGAAAATTGTTGAACAGTTTAAGAAAAACCTTTCTCAACCAGCTATTGCAAGGAATTTAGGGATTTCACCATCTACGGTCCGTAATATCATCAAAGGGTTCAGAGAATCTGGAGCAATCACTGCACGTAAGCAGCAAGGCCGTGGCCTTCGATCCCTCAGGCGGTACTGCGTCAAAAAGCGACATCAGTGTGTAAAAGGATATCACCACATGGGCTCAGGAACACTTCAGAAAACCACTGTCAGTAACTACAGTTTGTCGCTACATCTGTAAGTGCAAGTTAAAATTGTACTATGCAAAGCCAAAGCCATTTATCAACAACACACAGAAATGCAACCGGCTTTGCTGGGCCTGAGCTCATCTAAGATAGACTGATGCAAAGTGGAAAAGTGTTCTTTGGTCTGACGAGTCCACATTTCAAACTGCTTTTGGAAACTTTGGACGTTGTGTTCTCTGGACCAAAGAGGAAAAGAACCATCCGGATTGTTATAGGCGCAAAGTTGAAAAGCCAGCATCTGTGATGGTATGGGGGTGTATTAGTGCCCAAGACATGGGTAACTTACACATCTGTGAAGGCACCATTAATGCTGAAAGGTACATACAGGTTTTGGAGAAACATATGTTGCCATCCAAGCAACGTTATCATGGACGCCCCTGCTTATTTCAGCAAGACAATGCCAAGCCACATGTTACAACAGCGTGGCTTCATAGTAAAAGAGTGCGGGTACTAGATTGGCCTGCCTGTAGTCCAGACCTGTCTCCCATTGAAAATGTGTGGTGCATTATGAAGCCTAAAATATTGCAAGTGAAGTGAAGTGAATTATATTTATATAGCGTTTTTCTCTAGTGACTCAAAGCGCTTTACATTGTGAAACCCAATATCTAAGTTACATTTAAACCAGTGTGGGTGGCACTGGGAGCAGGTGGGTAAAGTGTCTTGCCCAAGGACACAACGGCAGTGACTAGGTTGGCAGAAGCGAGGATCGAACCTGGAACCCTCAAGTTGCTGGCACGGCCACTCTACCAACCGAGCTATACCGCCCCAAGGACTGTTGAACAACTTAAGCTGTACATCAAGCAAGAATGGGAAATAATTCCATGTTTATTGAGTGTTGTTAAAAGGAAAGGCCATGTAACACAGTGGTAAAAATGCCTCAGTGCCAACTTTTTTGCAATGTGTTGCTGCCATTAAATTCTAAGTTATTGTTTATTTGCAAAAAAAAATTAAGTTTCTCAGTTCGAACGTTAATTATCTTGTCTTTGCAGTCTATTCAATTGAATATAAGTTGAAAAGGATTTGCAAATCGTTGTATTCTGTTTTTATTTACCATTTACACAACGTGCCAACTTCACTGCTGTTGGGTTTTGAGTAAAAACAATTTTTCTTCAATAAAAAAAAAAATGAATAAAGCAATTTTCTTCACGTTAAAACTTTGGCAGTAATATTCCACCCTGCGAGAGCCACATACTTGCACTCCCAGCACACGTAATTCACACTCTACGACTGCTGAGTCCATTCAAGGCCTGGTCAGAGCTCCTGTCGTTTGCGCACGGTGCCCTCCGCCAAAAGGGGTAGGATTAATTAAGAAGCAGGGTGGGGAGTAAAATGGCGGACAGAAGAAGAGAGGGGAAACAAGCTCAACCTGTAAGTTGACACATTTATTTCAATATCCCCTTTTTGTAAATCATGCAGTGTTTTTTTATTAATGTGATGTGTTGTTATCTTGTTGTGGTCAGCTGGGAAGAAACTTAAGTTGACTCAGCCTGTTTCTCAACCTGTTGTTGTAGAGTGTGAATTACATGTGCCGTGTGTGGATGGTGCAGGGTGGAAATAGTACTTCCAAAAGTTTTAACTTAAGGAAAATTGTTCTTGTACTTGCAAATTGTTTTTTAATTGAAGAAAATAATTTGTATACTTGCGATTTGTTTTTTTACTCGCAAAATAATTATTTTTAAACTTGCTAAATTTTTTTTCAATTGAAGTCAATTGTTGCTATACTTGCGAATAGAAAATTATCTTTTTTTTTTACTTGCGAATAATTTTTAATTGAAGAAAAGAGTTTTTATATTTGGGAATTGTTTTTTAATAGAATTTATTTTATTTATTTTTTTTTACTTGCAAATTATTTTTAATTGAAAACATAGTTTTTATATTTGCGAATTGTTTTTTTTAAACTTGCAATTCGTTTTTTAATTGAAGAAAATTATTTTCATTTTTGCATATTATATTTGTTTTTTAATTTAAAATACAAAATATATATATATATATATATATATATATATTACTTGCGAATTATTTTTAAATGTAGAAAATTGTTTTTATATTTGCGAATAGTTTTTTTTTTAACTTGTAATACATTTTTTAATTGAAGAAAATTGTTTTCATTTTTGCGTATTATATTTGTTTTTTATTTATATATTTATATATATATTTTTTTACTTGCAAATAATTTTTAATTGAAGAATTTTTTTTCATTTTTGCGTATTATATTTGTTTTTTAATTAATATATATATATATATATATATATATATATATATATATATGTATATATATTTTTTTTATTTAATTTTTTTTACTTGCAAATCATTTTTAATTGAAGAAAATTGTTTTTATACATGCAAATTTTTTTTGTTTTTTACTTGCAATTCCTTTTTTAATTGAAGAAAATTGTTTTCATTTTTGCGTATTATATATGTTTTTTAATTAAATATATATATATATATATTTTTTTTTTTTTTACTTGCAAATAATTTTTAATTGAAGAAAATTGTTTTCATTTTTGCGTATTATATTTGTTTTTTAATTAAATATATATATATATATTTAAAAAAAAAATTTTTTTTTTTTTTTTTTTACTTGCAAATAATTTTTAATTGAAGAAAATTGTTTTTATACTTGCAAATTTTTTTTTGTTTTTTACTTGCAATTCGTTTTTTAATTGAAGAAAATTGTTTTAATTTTAGCGTATTATTTTTAGTTGAAGAAAATTGTTTTTATACTTGCGAATTGTTTTTTTTAATTGAATAAAGCATTTTTTTACTTGGGCGTGAGAAAAAACACTTTAGTGTTGTTTGTGTAGTTTTGGCAGTGATGTCACACATTTCTCACTTTATCGTGATTGTTGGTAGTGACGCCAGCGCGTATTCATGTGCCTTTATTCCTCAAACGAGTGAGTAGAACAACTTTAATCCCTCGAGCGCACACGACGTCGCATCGGAGAGAGTCCCCCAAGGTCAAATGTCGGCTGCAACGTGAGGAGTGTGCCGCGCTCAGGCGGCGGGCGGAGTTAATCCTGCCGCTCGCTTCTTGCTTCTCGTTTTTCCCATTTTGCTCAAAAGAGCGAGCGGGGGCACAACGGAGCGTAATCCTGCTGACAGGCGCCCGCAGCCACCGCTCTAATGGACTTCCTGTTTGCTCTGTATGCTGCATTTTAATGTGCGTGCTACAGAGCCGGAGGAAGATGGCGTTGTTCTGCATGGACTAGAACTGACTTGTAGAGCCTTGTTGCCTGCGTACGCCTGTTGTGGTGACACGTCTGAGCACGCACGTGTGGGCTGTATCAGTAAAGCCCTCAAAGCAAAAACTATAAATTGTCTTGTCGGCGCTAATAACACAGTCGGGCTGCCGCTGCTTTTACAGGCAGTCGGGACTCAAGCGCACGTCGTTACTTGGCGAAGGTATGACGGCCACCAGGTGGTGATGGACATCTCCTTGTTGTGGTTCCCGAGTAGCAAAAAGCTGCGAAGGCCCTATTAAAAATTATTTGTTTATTATTATCCGCCCACTTGGCCTGCCTTGTTGGCACCTTGTATAATTCGTAAATAAAAACAGAATATACTTATTTGCAAATCCTTTTTGACTTATATTATATCAAATAGACTGCAAAGACAAGATATTTAATGTTCGAACTCATCCATCCATCCATCCATCCATCTTCTTCCGCTTATCCGAGGTCGGGTCGCGGGGGCAGCAGCCTAAGCAGGGAAGCCCAGACTTTCCTCTCCTCAGCCACTTCGTCCAGCTCCTCCCGGGGGATCCCGAGGCATTCCCAGGCCAGCCGGGAGACATAGTCTTCCCAACGTGTCCTGGGGCTTCCCCGTGGCCTCCTGCCGGTCGGACGTGCCCTAAACACCTCCCTAGGGAGGCGTTCCAGGTGGCATCCTGACCAGATGCCCGAACCACCTCATCTGGCTCCTCTCGATGTGGAGGAGCAGCGGCTTTACTTTGAGCTCCCCCCGGATGGCAGAGCTTCTCACCCTATCTCTAAGGGAGAGCCCCGCCACCCGGCGGAGGAAACTCATTTCGGCCGCTTGTACCCGTGATCTTGTCCTTTCGGTCATAACCCAAAGCTCATGACCATAGGTGAGGATGGGAACGTAGATCGACCGGTATATTGAGTGCTTTGCCTTCCGGCTCAGCTCCTTCTTCACCACAACGGATCGATACAGCGTCCGCATTACTGAAGACGCCGCACCGATCCGCCTGTCGATCTCACGATCCACTCTTCCCTCACTCGTGAACAAGACTCCGAGGTTCTTGAACTCCTCCACTTGGGGCAGGGTCTCCTCCCCAACCTGGAGATGGCACTCCACCCTTTTCCGGGCGAGAACCATGGACTCTGACTTGGAGGTGCTGAATCTCATCCCAGTCGCTTCATACTCGGCTGCGAACCGATCCAGTGAGAGCTGAAGATCCTAGCCAGATGAAGCCATCAGGACCACATCATCTGCAAAAAGCCGAGACCTAATCCTGCAGCCACCAAACCAGATCCCCTCAACGCCCTGACTGCGCCTAGGAATTCTGTCCATAAAAGTTATGAACAGAATCTGTGAACTGAGAAACAACATTTTTTTTTGCAAATAATCATTAACTCATAATTTAATACCAGCAACACATTGCAAAAAAGTTGGCACAGGGGCATTTTTACCACTGTGTTACATGGCCTTTCCTTTTAACAAGACTCAGTAAACGTTTGGGAAATGAGGAGACCAATTTTTGAAACTTTTCAGGTGGAATTCTTTCCCATACTTGCTTGATGTACAACTTAAGCTTAAGCTTAAGCTTAAGTCTCCTTTGTGGTATTTAGGCTTCATAGTGCGCCACACATTTTCAATGGGAGACAGGTTTGGACTACAGGTAGGCCAGTCTAGTACCCGCACTCTTTTACTATGAAGCCACGTTGATGTAACACGTGGCTTGGCATTGTCTTGCTGAAATAAGCAGGGGCGTCCATGGTAACATTGCTTGGATGTCAACATATGTTGCTCCAAAACCTGTATGTACTTTTCAGCATTAATGGCGCCTTCACAGATGTGTAAGTTACCCATGTCTTGGGCACTAATACACCCCCATACCATCACAGATGCTGGCTTTTCAATTTTGCGCCTATAACAATCTGGATGGTTCTTTTCCTCTTTGGTATGGAGGACACGACGTCCATGGTTTCCAAAAACAATTTGAAATGTGGACTCGTCAGACCACAGAACACTTTTCCACTTCGCAACAGTCCATCTTTGATGAGCTCGGGCCCAGCGAAGACGGCGGCGTTTCTGGGTGTTGTTAATTTCGCTTTGCATAGTAGAGTTTTAACTTGCACTCACAGATGTAGTGACGGACTGTAGTTACTGACAGTTGTTTTCTGAAGTGTTCCTGAGCCCATGTGGTGATATCATTTACACACTGATGTTGCTTGTTGATGCAGTACAGCCTGAGGGATCAAAGGTCACTGGCAATCAATGTTATGTGCAGTGATTTCTCCAGATTCTCTGAACCTTTTGATGATATTACAGACCTTAGATGGTGAAATCCCTAAATTCCTTGCAATAGCTCGTTGAGAAATGTTGTTCTTAAACTGTTTGACAATTCGCTCACGCATTTGTTGACAAAGTGGTGACCCTCGCCCCACCCTTGTTTGTGAATGACTGAGCATTTCATGGAAGCTGCTTTTATACCCAATCATGGCACCCACCTGTTCCCAATTAGCCTGTTCACCTGTGGGATGTTCCAAATAAATGTTTGATGAGCATTTTTCAACTTACTCAGTCTTTTTTGCCACTTGTGCCAGCTTTTTTGAAACATGTTGAAGGCATCAAACTCCAGATGAGCTAATATTTGCAACGTTTTCAGTTCGAACGTTAAATGTCTTGTCTTTGCAGTCTATTCAATTGAATATAGGTTGAAATGGATTTGCAAATCATTGTATTCTCTTTTTATTTACCATTTACACAACGTGCCAACTTCACTGGTTTTGGGTTTTTGTAAAAACATTTTAAAAAATTGACTCATTAGCGCCCCCTATAAAATAGAAACAATTTGCCCCTGCTACCAGATTCACGCATCATCACAAGAATCGATGAAGACGTTTATCGTGAGAAGACGCACAACATTTTTTTCAAGAACCCATATTGGTGAACCATTTTGGTTTACGTCGGCCATTTTTAGCCTAATATCAGAGGTCATAGTTCAATGAACTCCTCCGAGAGACTTGGACCAAATCAGCCAAACTGAAATGAAAGATTCCACACAGACAGATGAACCGCGAAGGCAATTTCCATGCGCCATAGGTCGTGGGCGTGGCATGGCGCCAAACTTTGATCTGATGGCTCGCCACAACATTTTAAACTGCACAAAACTCATACTTGCCAACCCTCCCGGATTTTCCGAGAGACTCCCGAAATTCGGCGCCTCTCCCGAAAACCTCCCGGGACAAATTTTCTCCCGAAAATCTCCCGAAATCCATGCGGACCTGAGTGACATGTCGACAGCCTGTTTTCACGTCCGCTTTCCCACAATATAAACAGCGTGCCTGCCCAATCACATTATAACTGTAGAATAATCGAGGGCGAGTTCTTGGTTTCTTATGTGGGTTTATTGTTAGGCAATTTCATTAACGTCCTCCCAGCGCGGCAACAACACACAACAGCAGCAGTCACGTTTTCGTCTACCGTAAAGCAGTTCGTCTGCCGTAAACAGCAATGTTGTGACACTTTTAAACGGGACAATACTGCCATCTACTCTACATGCATATGTGACAATAACATCTAGGGCTTTTAGAGAGTGCAGTGCACAACTGCGCACACAACAAGGAGACGAAGCAGAATGCATCATCAGAGAGGGTGTTCAGCATGGTTAGAAAAATAGTGACAGAAAATAGAACAAGGATGGACAATTCAACCCTTAACTCAACAATGAGTAGATGAGTGTTATGTGTGTGTATATGTGTAAATAAATGAACACTGAAATTCAAGTATTTCTCTTAATTATATATATATATATATATATATATATATATATATATATATATATATATATATATATATATATATATATATATATATATATATATATATATATAATGATAAATGGGTTGTACTTGTATAGCGCTTTTCTACCTTCAAGGTACTCAAAGCGCTTTGACACTACTTCCACATTTACCCATTCACACACACATTCACACACTGATGGAGGGAGCTGCCATGCAAGGCGCTAACCAGCACCCATCAGGAGCAAGGGTGAAGTGTCTTGCTCAGGACACAACGGACATGACGAGGTTGGTACTAGGTGGGGATTGAACCAGGGACCCTCGGGTTGTGCACGGCCACTCTCCCACTGCGCCACGCCGATATATATATATATATATATATATATATATATATATATATATATATATATATATATATATATATATATATATATATATATATATATATATATATATATATATATATATATATATATATATATATATATATATATATATATATCAGCCAGTTCCTAAGGAGATGGCTGGGGCTCCCTCGGTCCTTAAGCAGCATTGCTCTTTATGGCCATTCCACCAAGCTGCAGCTCCCTCTCAGGGGACTGTCGGAGGAATTCAAGGTCACCCGCTCCAGAGAGGTAATGATGTACAGGGACTCCGCAGATGTCAAGGTAGCCTCGGCAGGAATCGTTGTTAAGACCGGGAGGAAATGGCAGGCACAAGAAGCCGTAAGCAGAGCAGAGGCGCGGCTGAGGCACAAAACGTTGTTGGGTACTGTGGCAAGGGGGAGGGCAGGCCTCGGCAGCTTTCCAAAGCCACGTTGGGACCGGGCCCGTGGCAAGGAGAAGCGCCAACTGATCCAAGAGGAGATCCGTGCAGAGGTGGAGGAAGAACGTTGCTGCCGGATGGTCAGCATGTCCAAACAAGGGGCGTGGACAAGGTGGGAGCATGCAGAACCTCGAAAACTCACCTGGGCAGAGCTCTGGAGAGCTGAACCTCTGCGCACAAAATTCCTCATACAGTCTGTGTACGATGTCCTCCCATGCCCCGCCAACCTGCACATCTGGGGCCTAGCAGACACTCCGGAGTGCAAACTGTGCCAGAGGAGGGGCACCTTGGAGCACATCCTGAGCTGTTGCCCAAAGGCACTAGGGGAGGGGCGGTATCGCTGGCGCCACGACCAAGTTTTAAAAGCCCTGGCGGATTCTATCTGCGCAGCGATACAAAACAGCAAGTCCCAGGCCGCCCCGAAGCAGTCAATCACCTTCATCAGAGCAGGACAGAAGGCAAGCTGTCAGCCCAACTTCTCAGGAGGGCTCCTGGCCACCGCTCGTGACTGGCAGCTCCATGTTGACCTGGGAAGGCAACTCAAGTTCCCGGCCAATATCGCTACCACGTCACTCCGCCCAGACATGGTGTTAACATCGGAGTCAACCAAGCAAGTGGTGCTACTGGAGCTGACTGTCCCCTGGGAGGAGCGAATTGACGAAGCAAATGAGCGTAAGAGGGCCAAATACGCTGAGCTCACTGTAGAGTGTCGGAGTAACGGCTGGAGAGCCCGCTGTGAACCAGTCGAAATTGGGTGCAGGGGTTTTGCTGGTCACTCACTACAGCGTGTGTTCAGAATCCTTGGCATTAGAGGACTGCAGTCGAGAAAAGCCACCAAGAACATCCTAGAGGCCGCAGAAAAGGCCTCCCGGTGGCTGTGGATCCGTAGGGGGGATCCGTGGTGCGCTACTTGGACACAGGCCGGGGTCTGATCACCCCCGGCTGGGTCGCCCGGGCGAGGGTGTCTGATGATTAAAGACCCGAAACACCCTATGACCCCGGGTTTATCACTGATGACGTGTCCAAGCATCACCGTGAGGTGTATTCAAGTTCTATCACATCTGGCTGAGCCAGTGACCTCCAGGAAAGGCTGGATGACGTCCACGAAAAGAGTGGTGACAACTGGAGAGACAGTGGACAGCCCGGAGAGACGGCAACCGGGGTAGGGAAGGCCAGCCCCCTGACCTACAGCTCCCGCGAGGGGGCACCCAAATCTTGCTACGAAGAACCCTACAAGAAAATACCCCCAGGGATGCCCGAGAGGGGGGGAGGATGAGCATCCCAACCGGACGGATTTAATGGTTATGACCCAAGCAAATGGACAACGGATAACGAGCGCAGTCTGCATATGCGGCAAGGTCTGCAAGAACTCGAGAGGTCTGAAGATCCACCAGACCAAGATGGCCTGCCTTGGGAGGGAACAAGTGAAGCGACGCTCAGAAACGGCAGCCGATGCAACAGTTCCTGTTGTGCCTGCTGCAGAACCTGGTCAGACGGAGGAGGAGCCAGGTCCGGAGTCTCCCCACAGTACCCGGAACCTCCAAGCAACACGTTTCCCCCCACCAAGCAGAAAATCGGAACACCGCCGGGTGAAGTGGCCTGTCGCTAACAGCAAGGAGTGGACCAAGCTGGATGAGGACGTAGATGAAACCCTGGAATCCATTTCGAAGGGTGACGCTGACCAGAAACTCCAAACCATGTGCTCCCTCATAATGAGCATAGGAGGTGAGCGTTTTGGAGTGGAACAGAAGCAAGGAGCAGCTAGAAACCCAGCAAAACTCAATCGGCGGGAAGTCAAGATAAGCGAGTTGAGGCAAGAACTCAAATCCTTAAGACGTCAGTTTAAGGCAGCCAAGGAAGAGGAGAGAACTCCTCTGTCGGAACTCACTAACATCGTAAGAAAGAAGCTCATCACGTTGAGAAGGGCCGAATGGCACCGAAGGAGGGGAAAAGAAAGGGCACGGAAGCGAAGCGCCTTCATTGGCAACCCCTTCACCTTTACTAAGAGGCTTTTGGGCCAGAAGCGAAGTGGTCACCTTGCTTGCCCTGTAGAAGAGATTGACCATCATCTCAATGCCACCTTCAGTGACTTTTCAAGGGATCAAGAGCTTGGCCCTTCTGAGGCACTGGTGACTCCAGCAGATCCAGTGTCCCATTTCAACAGTGATGAACCCACCCTGGCAGAGGTTAAGGAAGTTGTGAAAGCTGCAAGATCTGGTTCGGTTCCCGGCCCCAGCGGTGTACCCTACAAGGTCTACAAGCAGTGTCCACGGCTCCTCAAGCGTCTGTGGAAGATCTTGAAGGTGATTTGGCGAAGAGGGAAAGTCTCTGCCCAGTGGAGATACGCGGAAGGCGTCTGGATCCCGAAGGAAGAGAACTCCAGCAACATCGAGCAGTTTCGTATAATCTCGCTGCTCAGCGTTGAGAGCAAGATTTTCTTTAAGATCCTGTCCCAACGACTTACCGAGTTCCTCTTGAAGAACGCCTACATAGACACCTCTGTCCAGAAGGGGGGAGTACCTGGAGTGCCTGGGTGCCTGGAGCATACAGGAGTGGTGACACAGTTGATCCGGGAGGCAAGGGAGAGCAAAGGAGATTTGGCAACTCTCTGGCTTGACTTAACCAACGCCTACGGATCTATCCCGCACAAACTTGTTGAAATAGCTCTGACAAGACACCATGTTCCTGGGAAAATCTGCAACCTCATCATGGACTACTACAACAACTTCGAAGCAAGAGTCTCCTCAAGCCAAGTAACATCTGCCTGGCACCGCCTGGAGAAGGGCATAATCACTGGTTGTACAATCTCAGTGTCACTCTTCTCCTTGGCAATGAACATGATTGTCAAGTCTGCGGAGGTTGAATGCAGAGGGCCAAAATCAAGATCTGGGACCCGGCAGCCCCCCATAAGAGCTTTTATGGATGACTTGACAGTGATGACCACATCTGTGCCTGGGTGCAGGTGGCTCCTCCAGGGGCTTGAACGGCTCATCACATGGGCAAAGATGAGCTTCAAGCCAGCAAAGTCCAGGTCTCTGGTCCTAAAGAAAGGTAAAGTGGCCGACCATTTCCGCTTTACTGTTGGAGGCTACTTGATTCCAACGGTGACCGAAAGACCTGTCAAGAGCCTGGGCAAGATCTTTGATAGCTCCCTGAAGGACGCAGTGGCTTTGCAGCAGACAAAGAGCGACCTGACCTCATGGCTCACAGCCATCGACAAATCTGGTCTCCCAGGAAAGTTTAAAGCCTGGATGTACCAACACGGAGTCTTGCCTAGAATACTCTGGCCTCTTTTAATCTACGAGGTACCAATGACAACGGTTGAGGTACTAGAGAAGACCATCAGCCAGTTCCTAAGGAGATGGCTGGGGCTCCCTCGGTCCTTAAGCAGCATTGCTCTTTATGGCCATTCCACCAAGCTGCAGCTCCCTCTCAGGGGACTGTCGGAGGAATTCAAGGTCACCCGCTCCAGAGAGGTAATGATGTACAGGGACTCCGCAGATGTCAAGGTAGCCTCGGCAGGAATCGTTGTTAAGACCGGGAGGAAATGGCAGGCACAAGAAGCCGTAAGCAGAGCAGAGGCGCGGCTGAGGCACAAAACCTTGTTGGGTACTGTGGCAAGGGGGAGGGCAGGCCTCGGCAGCTTTCCAAAGCCACGTTGGGACCGGGCCCGTGGCAAGGAGAAGCGCCAACTGGTCCAAGAGGAGATCCGTGCAGAGGTGGAGGAAGAACGTTGCTGCCGGATGGTCAGCATGTCCAAACAAGGGGCGTGGACAAGGTGGGAGCATGCAGAACCTCGAAAACTCACCTGGGCAGAGCTCTGGAGAGCTGAACCTCTGCGCACAAAATTCCTCATACAGTCTGTGTACGATGTCCTCCCATGCCCCGCCAACCTGCACATCTGGGGCCTAGCAGACACTCCGGAGTGCAAACTGTGCCAGAGGAGGGGCACCTTGGAGCACATCCTGAGCTGTTGCCCAAAGGCACTAGGGGAGGGGCGGTATCGCTGGCGCCACGACCAAGTTTTAAAAGCCCTGGCGGATTCTATCTGCGCAGCGATACAAAACAGCAAGTCCCAGGCCGCCCCGAAGCAGTCAATCACCTTCATCAGAGCAGGACAGAAGGCAAGCTGTCAGCCCAACTTCTCAGGAGGGCTCCTGGCCACCGCTCGTGACTGGCAGCTCCATGTTGACCTGGGAAGGCAACTCAAGTTCCCGGCCAATATCGCTACCACGTCACTCCGCCCAGACATGGTGTTAACATCGGAGTCAACCAAGCAAGTGGTGCTACTGGAGCTGACTGTCCCCTGGGAGGAGCGAATTGACGAAGCAAATGAGCGTAAGAGGGCCAAATACGCTGAGCTCACTGTAGAGTGTCGGAGTAACGGCTGGAGAGCCCGCTGTGAACCAGTCGAAATTGGGTGCAGGGGTTTTGCTGGTCACTCACTACAGCGTGTGTTCAGAATCCTTGGCATTAGAGGACTGCAGTCGAGAAAAGCCACCAAGAACATCCTAGAGGCCGCAGAAAAGGCCTCCCGGTGGCTGTGGATCCGTAGGGGGGATCCGTGGTGCGCTACTTGGACACAGGCCGGGGTCTGATCACCCCCGGCTGGGTCGCCCGGGCGAGGGTGTCTGATGATTAAAGACCCGAAACACCCTATGACCCCGGGTTTATCACTGATGACGTGTCCAAGCATCACCGTGAGGTGTATTCAAGTTTTAGTTTTAATAAATTAAATAAATATATATATATATATATATATATAGATAGAATTCACTGAAAGTCAAGTATTTCTTATATATATATATATATATATATATATATATATATATATATGTATATATGTATATATATGAAATACTTTATATATATATATATATATATATATATATATATATATGAAATACTTGACTCCTCCCCTCTTAACCGCACCCCCAACCACACCCCCTGACCATGCCCCCCCCTCCTCCCCCCCACCTCCCGAAATCGGAGGTCTCAAAGTTGGCAAGTATGACAAAACTTGAATAAGTTGACTTAATGAATTCTGATCTTGATAATAATTGGTACCAGGCTGGCTCCAGAAAAACATTTCCGGGGGGGTACTGAATTTTTTCAGGTGTCCCACCTGCCAAAAATGGATTACCGCCGTGTGAGCGTTGACGTTTTGTTAAGCTGCACTGCTGAGGCTTCGTCTGTTCACAACTGATTACGACTGAAAAGTCATACATTTTGTTCTACATTCAACACTTTAGTCTCTCGATCAACTTCAATACGTTTTTTTTTACTTTGTTTGTTCTGTCGTTTTTGTCAAAGAAAACTTAAGTTTTTTATATGCCAAACACACAAAACACAAAAGTTTTTCAAGTGGAATATTTAATGTGAAGTAACAAACTAAAATTCTTGAGGACCCAAAAGGGTCCCTCCCTCTCATAAAAGTGTAAAAAAAGTCATACATATTTTTTTCTACATCCAACACTTAAGTCTCTCGATCAACTTCAGATCCGTCCCTCGATTATAACGTGTTTTTTATAAAAAATTTTTTTTATTTTTTACTTGATGTCGTTTTTGTCAAAGAAACTCGAATAGATCAATAATTCATAACAACATTGATTTCAATTAATAATTATTTATTTGTAGCTATATTAACTAAATATGTATTTGTATATATACATATCCATCC
>NC_084551.2:47727500-47900000 GCF_033978685.3 Nerophis lumbriciformis
CCAAAACCTGGATGTACCTTTCAGCATTAATGGCGCCTTCACAGATGTGTAAGTTACCCATGTCTTGGGCACTAATACACCCCCATACCATCACAGATGCTGGCTTTTCAACTTTGCGCTGATGACAATCCGGATGGTTCTTTTCCTCTTTGGTCCGGAGGACACAACGTCCATAGTTTCCAAAAACAATTTGAAATGTGGACTCGTCAGACCACAGAACACTTTTCCACTTTGTATCAGTCCATCTTAGATGAGCTCAGGCCCAGCGAAGCCGACGGCGTTTCTGGGTGTTGTTGATAAACGGTTTTCGCCTTGCATAGGAGAGTTTTAACTTGCACTTACAGATGTAGCGACCAACTGTAGTTACTAACAGTGGATTTCTGAAGTGTTACTGAGCCCATGTGGTGATATCCTTTACACACTGATGTCGCTTGTTGATGCAGTACAGCCTGAGGGATCGAAGGTCACGGGCTTAGCTGCTTACGTGCAGTGATTTCTCCAGATTCTCTGAACTCTTTGATGATATTAAGGACCGTAGATGGTGAAATCCCTAAATTCCTTGCAATAGCTGGTTGAGAAAGGTTTTTCTTAAACTGTTCAACAATTTGCTCACGCATTTGTTGACAAAGTTGTGACCCTCGCCCCATCCTTTTTCGTGAATGACTGAGCATTTCATGGAATCTACTTTTATACCCAATCATGGCACCCACCTGTTCCCAATTTGCCTGTTCACCTGTGGGATGTTCCAAATAAGTGTTTGATGAGCATTCCTCAACTTTATCAGTATTTATTGCCACCTTTCCCAACTTCTTTGTCACGTGTTGCTGGCATCAAATTCTAAAGTTAATGATTATTTGCAAAAAAATAAATGTTTATCAGTTTGAACATCAAATATTCAACTGAATATGGGTTGAAAATGATTTGCAAATCATTGTATTCCGTTTATATTTACATCTAACACAATTTCCCAACGCCCTGCGATGAGGTGGCGACTTGTCCAGGGTGTACCCCGCCTTCCGCCCGATTGTAGCTGAGATAGGCTCCAGCGCCCCCGCGACCCCGAAGGGAATAAGCGGTAGAAAATGGATGGATGGATGGACAATTTCCCAACTCATATGGAAACAGGGTTTATAGACAGACAACATGGCCTTCGTGGGTTTTTTGGCAAGACGACGCACTCCAGGCATCAACAACATACCACAAAACTTGGTAGCGTCATTCAAACAGAAGATGACAGCTTGTGGCGCTCAGAAAATGTTTCCCTCCCTGTTTGAACAGGAAGAAGTGTTGGGAGTGAGAGTTTAGGAGGGTCGTCTTTCTCCTCCTAAAAGTTGACTGCAGTTTGACCCTAAATGCATGAGCTGGCATTCCAAAGACCAAAGAAACTATTATCCCATATTTCATGCCAGCAACTTTATTATGTGTGGTGATTATCATAAAGCAGGGGTGACAAAAAGTGGGGCCAGTGGGCCGAATGTGGCTCGCCTAGTCTTTTCCTCAGACCCACTAAGGATGGACATTTAAAAAAATGTGTATTTTTTTTTGCTGATATCCCATACCAATATCAGATCGGGGGACCCTTCTGCTCGCGAGACGTGTCGCAGAAAACATGATTTAATCTTTCTATAACTACAAAAGGGTACAACAAAAGGCGCTCAAGGTGAAGGCACAACTAAGCGTATGAAACAAAAACTAACACATAGGCAGAAACTATGGACATGAAACAAAACTCGCTAACTGTGACATGAAAAAACGTACTTAGCAAAGCGTGAATCGACGGCATGAACAGAGCAAACAACAGAGTACCAACATGAGCAGAGCAAGAAATGAACATCAATGTCGCCAGGTTGACTAACTAGCAACGACAGGTCTCTATGATTTAAAACAGGTGCGTGTGTCAAAATGAGTCAGGTGAAACCAATGAGTTGTCATGGTGACAAAACAACCAAGGAAGTGCAAACAGGAACTAAAAGAGTCCAAAAACCAACAGAACATAACCAAACAAAACATGAGCTAGACCATAGATCAGATGTAAACAAAGAGTAACCACGGCAACGAGTATGCGTCCGCTTGATTTAGCTTTAGCGTTAGCTTGTTCTCCGGTCCCATTTTTATTGGGTCATCTATCAGTAGGTTCAGGTTCTGTTAAAATATGTAAACAAAGAATAACCACGGCAACGGGTACACGTCTGGTTGATTTAGCTTTAGCGTTACCTTATTCTCCGGTTCCTTTATGATTAGGTTATTTATCAGTAGGTTCAAGTTATGTTAAAATATGTAAACAAAGAGTAATCACGGCAACGAGGACGCGTCCGGTTGATTTAGCTTTAGCCTTAGCTTATTCTTCGGTTCAATTTTTATTGGGTCATCGATCAGTATGTTCAGGTTCTGTTAAAAGATGTAAACAAAGAGTAACCACGGCAACAAGGACGCGTCCAGTTGATTTAGATTTAGCGTTACCTTGTTCTCCGGTTCCTTCAGGATTAGGTCATCAATCAGTAGGTTCAGGTTCTGTTAAAAGATATAAACAAAGAGTAACCATGGCAACGATTACGCGTCTGGTTGATTTAGCTTTAGCGTTAGCTTGTTCTCTGGTTCCTTTTTTATTGGGTCATCTATCTGTAGGTTCAGGTTCTGTTCAAAGATATAAACAAAGAGTAACCACGGCAACGACTACACGTCCGGTTGATTTAGCTTTAGCATTAGCTTGTTCTCCGGTTCCTTTTTTATTGGGTCATCAATCAGTAGGTTCAGGTTCTGTTAAAAGATATAAACCAAGAGTAACCATGGCAACGATTACGCGTCTGGTTGATTTAGCTTTAGCGTTAGCTTGTTCTCCGGTTCCTTTTTTATTGGGTTATCTATCTGTAGGTCCAGGTTCTGTTAAAAGATGTTTACAAAGAGTAACCACGGCAACGATTACATGTCTGGTTGATTTAGCTTTAGCGTTAGCTTGTGCCCCGGTTCCGGTTCCTTTTTTATTGGGTCATCTATCAATAGGTTCAGGTTCTGTTAAAAGATGTAAACAAAGAGTAACTACGGCAACGATTACACGTCTGGTTGATTTAACTTTAGCGTTAGCTTGTTCTCCGGTTCGGGTTCCTTTTTTATTGGGTCATCTATCAGTAGGTTCAGGTCCTGGTAAAAGATGTAAACAAAGAGTAACCACGGCAACGAGGACGCGTCCGGTTGATTTAGATTTAGCGTTACCTTGTTCTCCAGTTCCTTCATGATTAGGTCATCTCTCAGTAGGTTCAGGTTCTGTTAAAAGATATAAACAAAGAGTAACCATGGCAACGATTACGCGTCCGCTTGATTTAGCTTTAGTGTTAGCTTGTTCTCCGGTTCCATTTTTATTGGGTCATCTATCAGTAGGTTCAGGTTCTGTTAAAATATGTAAACAAAGAGTAACCACGGCAACGCGTACACGTCCGGTTGATTTAGCTTTAGCGTTAGCTTGTTCTCCAGTTCCTTTATGATTAGGTCATCTATCAGTAGGTTAAGGTTCTATTAAAAGATGTAAACAAAGAGTAACCACGGCAACAAGGACACATCTGGTTAATTTAGCTTTAGCGTTAGCTTGTTCTCCGGTTCCTTTATGATTAGGTAATCTATCAGTAGGTTCGGGTTCTGTTAAAAGATGTAAACAAAGAGTAACCATGGCAACGAGGACGTGTCCGGTTTATTTAGCTTCCGCGTTAGCTTGTTCTCCGGTTCCTTTATGATTAGGTAATTTATCAGTAGGTTGAGGTTCTGTTAAAAGATGTAAACAAAGAGTAACCACGGCAACGAGTACACATCCGGTAGATTTAGCTTTAGCGTTAGCTTGTTCTCCGGTTACATTTTTATTAGGTCATCTATCAGTAAGTTCAGGTTCTGTTAAAAGATGTAAACAAAGAGTAACCACGGCAACGATTACATGTCTGGTTGATTTAGCTTTAGCATTAGCTTGTTCTCTGGTTCCTTTATGATTAGGTCATCTATCAGTAGGTCCAGGTTCTGTTAAAAGATGTAAACAAAGAGTAACCACGGCAACGATTACATGTCTGGTTGATTTAGCTTTAGCGTTAGCTTGTTCTCCGGTTCCTTTTTCATTATGTCATCTATCAGTAGGTTAAGGTTCTATTAAAAGATGTAAACAAAGAGTAACCACGGCAACAAAGACACATCTGGTTAATTTAGCTTTAGCGTTAGCTTCTTCTGCGGTTCCTTCATGATTAGGTCATCTATCAGTAGATGCAGGTTCTGTTAAAAAATATAAACAAAAGAGTAACCACGGCAACAAGGACACAACTGGTTGATTTAGCTTTAGCGTTAGCTTGTTCTCAGGTTCCTTTATGATCAGGTCATCTATCAGTTGGTTCAGGTTCTGTCAAAAGACATAAACAAAGAGTAACCACGGCAACGAGGACGTATCGATTTAGCTTTAGCGTTAGCTTGTTCTGTGGTTCCTTTATTATCTATTATTAGGTAATCTCTCAGTAGGTTCTGTTACAACAGAAACAAACTCAAAACTGTAGTCAATATTATAAAGCGAGTATTAGCTGGCACTTTCATGTCCTCCAGGGGGTAATGACCCGGGTGGTGTTGGTGGAATTGGAAAAGTTCCCGGACAAGTTCCCGCGGCGTAAAAGGGGCTGTTGATTTTTATCTGAAACAAGATGGCCGAAGTAGCCGAGGTCACGTCTCGGCCAAACGTCTCCGAGCGTTCCGAGGTTTTGCCAGCGCCAGAACTTTAACGCCGCGTGTCGCGACAAGGGTCAGACTGTCACCGCCGGTCTTCAACAGACGCCCAGCCCGCCAGGGTCAAGGGTCACATCAGCGCCTGTCCCTCCAGAAGTCCCATTCTTCTTCTTCCAGCATTCCATGTGATCTTTACCAACCAATTAGGAGAGCTACATTTCAAGATGTGTAGCAAAGCCTGCTTTTTGAAAATAGCGGACATACAAACGGGGTGTTATCAGCAAACAAATGCGGGAGATGATTGATTTTAATCACATTTGGCGCCCGGCGGCCTTTTTTTTAATGGCTGGCGGCACCTTTTAAAATACTATTTATAAAAACAACAACATAAAGAAGTGGAATAAAAGAGCAAATGAAATGTATTGAAAAAAAGTTCACTTTATTTAAACACAAAGCTGTCATGCAGGATGAATTTTCTTTAAAAAGTGCATGGCGAGGATTACGGTGAGCGAGATTGCATTCATGAACCCCTGGAATTATGAGCGTCAACACTACAACACAAGCCACTTGTTTTTTTGTTTTTTTTGTAAACACATTCTCTACCATCTCTGCTGCTGCAATACTTATGACTATTTTTTTTCAATATATTTCTAAGTATAATGTAATCATTTTAATTACTAGTCTGTTCAACTTGAATGTCAAACATCTCCGTAATTTTATATTTTTACAAAAATGTGCATGTTTTTTTTAAAGTACCTGTTCAGGCACGTGTGAATACCGGCACCTTTCTTAAAGTATTCATTTGGTTCTAGTACCAGTATAAATTAGAGCTGTCACATACATTTACTGTACATACAAACATACAAACATACATACATACATACATACAAACATACATACATACATATATACATACATACACATATAAATACATAAACCCCTGCATACAATCACGCTTCAGCAATCATTTCTAAAAACAAATACACACAATTACATACAAACACACATCCACATCACATAAAACACGGCACACTGCTAAGGCTTAACCTATTTTTACCATAACAATGTAAAAGGTTACTAAAGTTTGCTTCTCTTTCTTTTCTACTTTCTTTCTCTTTTTTTTGCAATCCAATTATTCACCACATTTATGTATTGTTGCATTGGAAGCGATCGTAATGTTGACAATAGACGTAAATATTGCTATTCATTGTCAATATTGACATTTCTATTGATATTTGTATTGTTTCAATTGTAGCGCAGTGATGTTCATTGTCATTTCTGTGTTATTACTATTTACTATTTCACTAATATGTTTTCTTTATAATATCTGGTATCATATTTGTATATATGTGGAGTTCTGTTGTTGCTGTTTTATTGTTGTTGTTGTTTCCCTCTGTCTTGTCCCCACAATTTCCCCCTCTTGTCTTCTTTTTTACTTCTTCATATCCCCTCTTTCCAGTAAATGTATCCAAACATTTACTAAAGTCAAATACAAATAATGACATGGACAGGACAGATTGGAAACGAACAAAACCTCAATAATTATGGCTGTCAAATGATTACTGTGGAGAGGGAGTGTGATCAGTGCGCTTGCAGGAGCAAAGGTCACCGCCTCTGTCCATGGTGCTGACAACAGAGCACCATCCGACGGGGGCGTGGCATGTGCTGGCGACGAGACACAGCTGGCAGGTGATTAGATGGGTATTAATCTAAGCATCTGTTGTCTTTAGCAGTAGGCGGCTG
Source organism: Nerophis lumbriciformis (assembly GCF_033978685.3). Classification (NCBI taxonomy): domain Eukaryota; kingdom Metazoa; phylum Chordata; class Actinopteri; order Syngnathiformes; family Syngnathidae; genus Nerophis; species Nerophis lumbriciformis. The sequence continues at coordinate 47,733,927 of NC_084551.2, forward strand.
GGAGCAGAGGGGGAGGAAGATACGGACGTGGTTTAGTAATGTGGTTCTCTTTTTTTTTACCAAGTACCACCTCAGAAAACACTCGGCTCTCTAAGTACCACCATGATGGCCAACATTAAAATACAGTAGCATAGTAGGCCTAAGTATTCATTAAAAACAAGACAGAGATTTAATTGTAAATGTACATTTCATATTTTTGGCCACAGTAATATCACACACTTTTTGAAGAGTAACACTGTGTTTGAATCCAGGAAAATACAACTGCACTTTAATCAAGTGATTCTTTAGCGTATCACTATTGGTACACGCACAACAGCTTATTGAGTTGACTTTAACAGCCATATATGTAAAAGATTAAAGTGACCTTATTATCCAAAACCAACTTTTCTTACCAGTTTTTGTGTATTTGGGATCTTCACAAGTCCCGGAAATTTGAAATCCAACCATGGAGGCATGGCGGAGATATTTATCAAACAATCTTGCCTTCCTTCATGATTCCGGGAAACGAGTCGATTGCCCAATTTGGTGACGTTTTACCCAAGTGTGTTGTCAGTGGATTACCCACATATGGTAGAAATTTAGGGTAGGATAGGACAGCACTTTCCCGGCAGACACGACATTAAAACAACATTGAGAACTTGTTGAATTAGGTCCTGATGTTGAGTAACTCAAACCTATTGTTGAAACAACATGCTTTTTGACAATGTTTAATCAATGTTGGGTTCTGACGCTGATTTGACCATTGAATTTTGGTCATTTCCCGACCAATATTCTACAACACAAATACAACATTGAAACAACCTACTTTTTGACGTTTGTTCAATGTCAGGTTGTGACGTTGATTTGACCATTGAAATTTGGTCATTTTCCAACCAATATTCTACAACACAAATACAATAATGAAACATGCTTTTTGATGACGTTTAATCAATGTTGGGTTCTGACGTTGATTTGACCATTGAATTTTGGTCATTTCCCAACCAATATTCTATAACACAAATACAACGTTGAAACAACATGCTTTTTGACGACGTTTAATCAATGTTGGCTTCTAACGTTGATTTAACCATTGAATTTTTGGTCTGTTCCCGACCATTATTCGACAACAAAAACATAACGTTGTAACAACATGCTTTTTGGGGACGTTTAATCAATGTTAGGTTGTGACGTTGGTTTGACCATTGCAATTTGGTCATTTCCCAACCAATGTTCTACAACACAAATACAATAATGAAACATGCTTTTTGACGACGTTTAATCAATGTTGGGTTCTGACGTTGATTTGACCATTGAATTTTGGTCAATTCTCTACCAATAATCGACAACACAAACACAAACACAAAGTTGAAACAACATGCTTTTTGACAACGTTTATTCAATGCCAGGTTGTGACGTTGATTTGACCATTGAATTTTGGTTATTTCCCATCCAATATTCTACAACACAAATACAACATTGCAACAACATACTTTTTGACGACATTTAATCAATGTTGGGTTCTGACGTTGATTTGACCATTGAATTTTGATAATTTTCCAACCAATATTCTACAACACAAATACAACGTTGAAACAACAATACTTTTTGACGACATTTAATCAATGTTGGATTCTGAAGTTGATTTGACTATTACATTTTGGTCATTTCCCAACCAATATTCTACAACACAAATACAACGTTGAAACAACATGCTTTTTGATGACATTTAATCAATGTTGGGTTCTGATGTCGATTTGACCATTGAATTTTGGTCCTATCCCGACCATTATTCGACAACACAAACATAACGTTGAAACAATACGCTTTTTGACTACGTTTAATCAATGTTAGGTTGTGATGTTGGTTTGACCATTGACATTTGGTCATTTCCCAACCAATATTCTACAACACAAATACAAAGTTGAAACAACATACTTTTTGACAACATTTGTTCAATGTCGGGTTCTGACGTTGATTTGATCATTGAATTTTGGTCATTTCCCAACCAATATTTGACAACACAAACACAAAGTTGAAACAACATGCTTTTTGACAACGTTTATTCAATGCCAGGTTGTGACGTTGATTTGACCATTGAATTTTGGTCATTTCCCAAACAATATTCTACAAAACAAATACAACGTTGAAACAACCTACTTTTTGACGACGTTTTATCAATGTTGGGTTCTGACTTTGATTTGACCATTGAATTTAGGTCATTTCCTAACCAATATTCTACAACACAAATACAACGTTGAAACAACATACTTTTTGATGACATTTATTCAGTGTCAGGTTGTGACGTTGATTTGACCATTGAAATTTGGTCCTTTCCTGACCATTATTCGACAACACAAATACAATAATGAAACATGCTTTTTGACGACGTTTATTCAATGTTGGGTTCCGACGTTAATTTGACCATTGAAATTTGGTAATTTCCCAACCAATATTCTACAAAACAAATACAACGTTGAAACAACATACTTTTTGACAACGTTTGTTCAATGTCAGGTTGTGACGTTGATTTGACCATTGAATTTTGATCATTTCGCAACCAATATTCCACAACACAAACATAAAGTTGAAACAACATGCTTTTTGATGACGTTTATTCAATGTCAGGTTGTGAATTTGATTTGAGTGCTTTTTGAGTGACATTTATTCAATGCCAGGTTGTGACATAGATTTGACCATTGAATTTTGGTCATTTTCCAACCAATATTCTACAACACAAATACTATAATGAAACATGCTTTTTGACAACGTTTAATCAATGTTGGGTTCCGACATTGATTTGACCATTGAATTTTGGTCATTTCCCGACCAATATTCGACAACACAAACACAATGTTGAAACAACATGCTTTTTGATGACGTTATATTCAGTGTCAGGTTGTGACGTTGATTTGACCATTGAATTTTGGTCATTTCCCAAACAATATTCTACAAAACAAATACAACGTTGAAACAACATGCTTTTTGACAACGTTTATTCAGTGTCAGGTTGTGACGTTGATTTGACCATTGAATTTTGGTCATTTCCCAAACAATATTCTACAACACAAATGCAACGTTGAAACAACCTACTTTTTGACGACGTTTTATCAATGCTGGGTTCTGACTTTGATTTGACCATTGAATTTCGATAATTTCCCAACCAATATTGTACAACACAAATACAACGTTGAAACAACATACTTTTTGACGACATTTAATCAATGTTGTGTTCTGATGTCGATTTGACCATTGAATTTTGGTGCTATCCCGACCATTATTCGACAACACAAACATAACGTTGAAACAACACGCTTTTTGACTACGTTTAATCAATGTTAGGTTGTGATGTTGGTTTGACCTTTGCAATTTGCTAATTTCCCAAACAATATTCTACAAAACAAATAAAACGTTGAAACAACCTACTGTCATGTCTGTGTGATCATGTTTTGTTTTAGTCATGTTCGGTTTTGTTTTTGGACTCTTTGTGCACTTTTGTTTGTTTGTCACCATAGCAACCCATTAGTTTTCACCTGTCATGTCACGCACCTGTTTCACGTTTTGAGTCACGCACCTGTTTTCACTGATCATGTCACTGCTATTTAAGCCTGTCTGTTTCTGTTGTTCGTCCTGGTGACATTATCCTTTCTAACTCTGTTTACCTCTGTCATTATCATGCCCTGCTTATTCCATAGTGTTTGCTTCATGCCATGCCACGTAAGTTTTTGTTTTGCTCTTGTCACAGTAAGTGTTTATTAGTTTCACGTCCATAGTTTTGCCTTTGTCCTAGTTTTTGTTTTCTTAGCCAAGTTTACCTCCGCTGTGAGCGCCTTTTGTTTGTTCCTTTTGTTTGTTCCTTTTGTTAGTGTAAAAATAAAAGATGTCATTACCCTCACGCCATGTTCGGTCCAAGTTCACTTGCATCTCGGGAAGACAACCACTCCATAGTCCTAGTCTTGACATTATGTCGCCAGCAAATTGCTTTCCCGCAAAGAATTTGGACGAGGAAGGAAAGTGGGAGTCGCTAGGAGCCATGGCGGAGCGAGACCTGACGTGGGGGCCAAATGGCAAGCTAATTCCAATAAGCTCCATTTGGCCCGAGGACGGCGCTGCGTCACCGCAGTCCCGGAAGCGCCGCTCCAGACCAAGGACGTCAGGGAAGGCGAGCGGACAGCACGCGGCGCTCCCGCAGGCTCCTCCCACTCCGGGCGGAAGCAGGCTGCTGCCAGTCCCGCAGCTCAAGAATGACATCACAGATCAAGTTTTTTTTTTCTGAACTCTTTTTCTTTTGATCACCCGGCCCCAGAAAAAGACTCTAAGTCCAAGATAGAACAGTATCAAAACATGTTTCTAAAAATCATAGCAAATCAGTCACAGCCATCTGAATTTCATGCCCCGCCCCCCAGGACTCAAGCCACGCCCAAGTCACAAAATTATTTTTTTTTCACCCACTCAATCCCAGGTAGAAAAAAGACATTTTGGACAGTTTAATGGGGAGGATTCTGCCCCCCTCCTGACCTTCCTCCACCCACCCCAAAAAACGGTTCCAGACCGCGGGAAGCGCGTCTGGTATCCGCTCCTTGAGGGGGGGGCTAGGGCTGGGAACTGTTCAGGTGGGGTGGCTCAGCATCGTCACGCCAAGCCACAGCCTCTAGTACGACTAATCAATGTTGGGTTCTGATGTTGATTTGACCATGGAATTTTGGTCATTTCCAGACCAATATTCTACAACACAAACACAACGTTGAAACAACATACTTTCTGACAACATTTAATCTATGTTGTGTTCTGACGATGATTTTGACACTTTGGTCATTTCCCAACCAACAACGTGGATCCTACGTTAGACATCAACGTTGTCTCAATTTACAAATACAACTATTTTGCAACGTTGTTTATAAGTCAGTTTTGAATGACATGTATGTATAATTAACATTATTTCAATGTCTTGTGCCTGCTGGGTTATTGTCATTGCACTTAAAGTACAACAAAATGACATTTTCAGCCCAGGACAGAACAGGAATGCTGATGGGTCGCCACTAGGGCGGCGCTCCGTAAAAAAAAAGTGGGAAAAGGTAGACATAGGGGGAAGAGAAGGAGAAAAAAAACAAGTCCAAAAAGGGGTTTAGTTAGAGACCAGGAAAAAAAACCTCTAGGGGCGGTATGGCGTAGTAGGTAGAGCGGCCGTGCCAGAAACCTGAGGCTTGCAGGTTTGCTCCCCGCCTCCTGACATCCAAATTGCTGCCGTTGTGTCCTTGGGCAGGACATTTCACCCTTGCCCCCGGTGCCGCTCACACTGGTGAATGAATGATGAATGAATGATAGGTGGTGTTTGGAGGGGGCGTAGGCGCAAACTGGCATCCTACTCCAGGGCAGCTGTGGCTACAAATGTAGCTTACCACCACCAGATGTGAATGAATGATGGGTTCTTACTTCTCTGTGAGCGCTTTGAGTATCTAATAATAGAAAAGTGCGATATAAAATCTAATCCATTATTATATACATATTATGACATACAACTCGAGACTTGCAACAAGCGTCTGCCTTCGATGACTGCTTTTGGGTAAAAAATAGAGAATAAAAAATAAGCTTTGCGCAAGACCACCATTGTAGTTTGCTATCCTGTTGTGGGGAAGACTGGCTCGTACATGCACATGGAAGCGCTAAAAATGGCAACAAAGATGGCGGGGAGAAGACTCTGTTGAAGTGGAGGCATGTTAATAAGACCGCCCACTAAATGGCGCATCCTAAAGAGACGGTCAGAAAGTGGTCTGTAAAACATGATTCATGTAAACATTTTGACCAAAGAACTACCATTACTAATATAATACAAATGTAGAAAAACAAATCATAGATGTGGGCCATGAGGAAGAATAAATGATGCGCAACATATCTAAGACTATGCCGCTTACAGTTTTGTCTTCCTGGCCAGGTAGTTATTGGAAATAGATTGTGTTCTTGTCCGAAAATGGGCGCTGATTAAAAATAGACCAAAACGAAATCCAGCAGAGCTCCAGGCGAGAAAAGGTCCGGTGAGCGCGGTCCTCATCTCGACTTGGTGGCTTTATTGGCTATCTGAAGACTTCCAGTATGAGCTTCATCTTCCCGCCCGCTCCGACAGACAGATCAGATAATTAGTTATTGATAAAAGGCCGGTAATTAATGACGACTCTGCCAGCTACATTGTCTGCCCGGCGTGACGGAGCACTGGGTCACAGTGGTACCGCCGGTCGTTTGTCAAGCGCCCTGACCCGAATCCCTTGTAATGGGATGGAAACCAGAAATGTTCCCTGAGCGCTTTCTCCCCCCCAGCCTCTGCAGATTCCAAGATGCCGATAGGCTCCGGGCTTCACCATGACATGAGACCTCATTGTTGTTTTTTATGCTCCGATTTTCTTTTCTGGATCAGCTCGTGACTAGACGAGTAGTATGGACGAGTGGATGGGTGAAGTATGAGCTGACAGTTGTTTACTTTGAGGACAAGATGACTTGGCAAGACAGATGGGTCAAGATGACAGACCCGACCTGTGAGGTGACGATTTGACGGGTCTGATTAAGTGTATACAGGTGAGTTGACGACGGTTCAGGGGAGATGAAAAGTAGAAAATTAGCCGGGTCTGTGAAAGTCAAGATAAGATGGGTGTGTAAGAAATAGTCCGGTTGATGGTAGTCGGGTGAGGCGACAAAATAGACGCCTGTTGCACCAATTAGACAGTTAGGGGGAATAGATGAGCCTGATTACGTGTATACAGGTGAGTTGACGATGGTTCAGGTGAGATGAAAAGTAGACAATTAGCCGAGTCGGTGAAATAGAAATAAGATGGGTGCGTAAGAACTAGTCGGGTGAGTTGATGATAGTCGAGTGAGGCGACAAAATAGAATAGACGCCTGTTGCACCAATTAGACAGTTAGGGGGAATAGATGGGTCTGTTTACGTGTATACAAGTGATTTGATGACGGTTCAGGTGAGATGAAAAGTAGACAATTAGCCGAGTCGGTGAAAGTCAAGATAAGATGAGTGCGTAATTAGACAGATGAGGGGAATAGATGGGTCTGATTAAGTGTATACAGGTGAGTTGACGATGGTTCAGGTGAGATGAAAAGTAGACAATTAGCCGAGTCGGTGAAAGTAAAATTAGACAGATGAGGGGAATAGATGGGTCTGATTAAGTGCATACAGGTGAGTTGACGATGGTTCAGGTGAGATGAAAAGTAGACAATTAGCCGAGTCGGTGAAAGTAAAAAAAAGATGGGTGCGTAAGAAATTGTCGGATGAGGCGACACAATAGATTAGAGGCCTCTTGCACTAATTAGACAGTTGAGGGGAATAGATGGGTCTGATTAAGTGTGTACAAGTGAGTTGATGATGGTTCAGGGGAGTTGAAAATTAGCCGGGTCGGTCAAAGTCAAGATAAGATGGGTGCGCAAGAAATAGTCGGGTGAGTTGATGATAGGTGAAGCGACAACATAGAATAGAGGCCCCTTGCACCAATTAGACAGTTGAGGGGAATTGGTGGGTCTGATTAAGTGTATACAGGTGAGTTGACGATGGTTCAGGAGAGTTGAAAAGTAGAAAATTAGCCGGGTCGATGAAAGTTAAAAAAAGATGGGTGCGTATAAAATAGTCAGGTGAGTTGATGATAGTCGGGTGAGGCGACAAAATACAATAGACGCCTGTTGCACCAATTAGACAGTTGAGGGGAATATATGGGTCTGATTAAGTGTATACAGGTGAGTTGACGATGGTTCAGTGGAGTTGAAAATTTGCCAGGTCGGTCAAAGTCAAGATAAGATGGGTGTGTAAAAAATAGTCGGGTGAGTTGATGATAGTCGGGTGAGGAGTTGCGGATAGTCGGGTGAGGCGACAAAATAGAATAGAGGCCTGTTGCACCAATTAGACAGTTGAGGGGAATATGTGGGTCTGATTAAGTGTATACAGGTGAGTTGAGGATGGTTCAGGGGAGTTGAAAAGTAGAAAATTAGCCGGGTCGATGAAAGTTAAAAAAAGATGGGTGCGTATAAAATAGTCAGGTGAGTTGATGATAGTCGGGTGAGGCGACAAAATACAATAGACGCCTGTTGCACCAATTAGACAGTTGAGGGGAATATATGGGTCTGATTAAGTGTATACAGGTGAGTTGACGATGGTTCAGTGGAGTTGAAAATTTGCCGGTTCGGTCAAAGTCAAGATAAGATGGGTGTGCAAGAAATAGTCGAGTGAGTTGATGATAGTCAGGTGAGGCGAGAAAATAGAATAGATGCCTGTTGCACCAATTAGACAGTTAGGGGGAATAGATGGGTCTGATTAAGTGTATACAGGTGAGTTGACGATGGTTCAGGGGAGTTGAAAAGTAGAAAATTAGCCGGGTCGATGAAAGTTAAAAAAAGATGGGTGCGCAAGAAATAGTCAGGTGAGTTGATGATAGGTGAGGCCCCAAAATAGAATAGAGGCCCCTTGCACTAAGTAGACAGTTGAGGGGAATTGGTGGGTCTGATTAAGTGTATACAGGTGAGTTGACGATGGTTCAGGGGAGTTGAAAAGTAGAAAATTAGCCGGGTCGATGAAAGTTAAAAAAAAGATGGGTGCGCAAGAAATAGTCGGGTGAGTTGATGATAGTCGGGTGAGGCGACAAAATACAAAAGACGCCTGTTGCACCAATTAGACAGTTGAGGGGAATAGATGGGTCTGATTAAGTGTATACAGGTGAGTTGACGAGGGTTCAGTGGAGTTGAAAATTAGCCAGGTCGGACAAAGTCAAGATAAGATGGGTGCGCAAGAAATAGTCGGGTGAGGCGAGAAATTAGAATAGACGCCTGTTGCACCAATTAGACAGTTAGGGGGAATAGATGGGTCTGATTAAGTGATACAAGTGAGTTGATGACGGTTCAGGGGAGTTGAAAATTAGCCGGGTCGGTGAAAGTCAAGATAAGATGAGTGCGTTATTAGACAGATGAGGGGAATAGATGGGTCTGATTAAGTGTATACAGGTGAGTTGACGATGGTTCAGGTGAGATAAAAAGTAGACAATTAGCCGAGTCGGTGAAAGTAAAATTAGACAGATGAGGGGAATAGATGGGTCTGATTAAGTGTATACAGGTGAGTTGACGATGGTTCAGGTGAGATGAAAAGTAGACGATTAGCCGAGTCGGTGAAAGTAAAAAAAAGATGGGTGCGTAAGAAATTGTCGGATGAGGCGACAAAATAGATTAGAGGCCTCTTGCACTAATTAGACAGTTGAGGGGAATAGATGGGTCTGATTAAGTGTGTACAAGTGAGTTGATGATGGTTCAGAGGAGTTGAAAATTAGCCGGGTCGGTCAAAGTCAAGATAAGATGGGTGCGCAAGAAATAGTCGGGTGAGTTTATGATAGGTGAAGCGACAACATAGAATAGAGGCCCCTTGCACCAATTAGACAGTTGAGGGGAATTGGTGGGTCTGATTAAGTGTATACAGGTGAGTTGACGATGGTTCAGGGGTGTTGAAAAGTAGAAAATTAGCCGGGTCGATGAAAGTTAAAAAAAGATGGGTGCGTATAAAATAGTCAGGTGAGTTGATGATAGTCGGGTGAGGCGACAAAATACAATAGACGCCTGTTGCACCAATTAGACAGTTGAGGGGAATATATGGGTCTGATTAAGTGTATACAGGTGAGTTGACGATGGTTCAGTGGAGTTGAAAATTTGCCAGGTCGGTCAAAGTCAAGATAAGATGGGTGTGTAAAAAATAGTCGGGTGAGTTGATGATAGTCGGGTGAGGAGTTGAGGATAGTCGGGTGAGGCGACAAAATAGAATAGAGGCCTGTTGCACCAATTAGACAGTTGAGGGGAATATGTGGGTCTGATTAAGTGTATACAGGTGAGTTGAGGATGGTTCAGGGGAGTTGAAAAGTAGAAAATTAGCCGGGTCGATGAAAGTTAAAAAAAGATGGGTGCGTATAAAATAGTCAGGTGAGTTGATGATAGTCGGGTGAGGCGACAAAATACAATAGACGCCTGTTGCACCAATTAGACAGTTGAGGGGAATATATGGGTCTGATTAAGTGTATACAGGTGAGTTGACGATGGTTCAGTGGAGTTGAAAATTTGCCGGGTCGGTCAAAGTCAAGATAAGATGGGTGCACAAGAAATAGTCGAGTGAGTTGATGATAGTCAGGTGAGGCGAGAAAATAGAATAGATGCCTGTTGCACCAATTAGACAGTTAGGGGGAATAGATGGGTCTGATTAAGTGTATACAGGTGAATTGACGATGGTTCAGGGGAGTTGAAAAGTAGAAAATTAGCCGGGTCGATGAAAGTTAAAAAAAGATGGGTGCGCAAGAAATAGTCAGGTGAGTTGATGATAGGTGAGGCCCCAAAATAGAATAGAGGCCCCTTGCACTAAGTAGACAGTTGAGGGGAATTGGTGGGTCTGATTAAGTGTATACAGGTGAGTTGACGATGGTTCAGGGGAGTTGAAAAGTAGAAAATTAGCCGGGTCGATGAAAGTTAAAAAAAAAGATGGGTGCGCAAGTAATAGTCGGGTGAGTTGATGATAGTCGGGTGAGGCGACAAAATACAAAAGACGCCTGTTGCACCAATTAGACAGTTGAGGGGAATAGATGGGTCTGATTAAGTGTATACAGGTGAGTTGACGAGGGTCAGAGGTGGGTAGAGTAGCCAGAAATTGTACTCAAGTAAGAGTACTGTTACTTTAGAGATTTATTACTCAAGTAAAAGTAATGAGTAGTCACCCAAATATTTACTTGAGTAAAAGTAAAAAGTATGTTGTGAAAAAACTACTCAAGTACTGAGTAACTGATGAGTAACATACACACACATATCATATATATATATATATATATATATATATATATATATATATATATACATATATACACATACATTGATATATACAGTATATCATTTATATTTATTTATTTTGCCGTTTTTGTTTACATGTTAAAGGTGTTTTAATGAATATACATGCATGTTTAACACATATAGATTCCTTTCTTTCATGTTGACAAGAATATAAGTTGGTGTATTACCTGATTCTGATGACTTGCATTGATTGTAATCAGACAGCAGTGCTTAACGTCCACGTTTTCAAATGCAGGAGAAAAAAAGTTCCTCCTTTCTGTCTAATACCACATGAAAGTGGTTGGTTTTTGGTATCTTATTTGTCCAGCTTCCATATTCGTTTTCACACACTTTACAAGAAATACATTGGCGGCAAACTCCGTAGCTTGCTAGCTTATTTGCGCTGGCTTTCGGAGACTCTTATTTTGAAAGCGCAGGCGCGATGGAGCGGCACTTTTATTGTGAAGACAGGAACTGTGCAGTCAGTCTTTAGGCTTGTGACGGGATGTACGTTTGAAATAAAAAAGTGTCTTTTTTCCTTCACACTTTTGATTGATTGATTGAAACTTGTATTAGTAGATTGCACAGTACAGTACATATTCCGTACAATTGACCACTAAATGGTAACACCCCAATAAGTTTTTCAACTTGTTTAAGTCAGGTCATGTGACCGCCTGGCTCTGTTTGATTGGTCCAACGTCACCAGTGACTGCATCTGATTGGTGGAACGGAGTCAAACGTCACTAGTGACTGTATTTTATTGGTGGAACGGAGTGAAACGTCACCAGTAACGCAGGCACTTTGAAGGTCTGTCTAACAGACCAAAACAAACAAAGCATGCATTAACAGATCGATAAAAATTAGTAGCGAGTAGCGAGCTGAATGTAGATAAAAGTAGCGGAGTAAAATTAGCGTTTCTTCTCTATAAATACACTCAAGTAAAAGTAAAAGTAAGTTGCATTAAAACTACTCTTAGAAGTACAATTTATCCCAAAAGTTACTCAAGTAGATGTAACGGAGTAAATGTAGCGCGTTACTACCCACCTCTGACGAGGGTTCAGTGGAGTTGAAAATTAGCCGGGTCGGTCAAAGTCAAGATAAGATGGGTGCGCAAGAAATAGTCGGGTGAGGCGAGAAATTAAAATAGACGCCTGTTGCACCAATTAGACAGTTAGGGGGAATAGATGGGTCTGATTAAGTGATACAAGTGAGTTGATGACGGTTCAGGGGAGTTGAAAATTAGCCGGGTCGGTCAAAGTCAAGATAAGATGGGTGCGCAATAAATAGTCGGGTGAGTTGATGATAGTCGGGTGAGGCGAGAAAATAGAATAGACTCCTGTTACACCAATTAGACAGTTAGGGGGAATAGATGGGTCTGATTAAGTGTATACATGTGAGTTGACGAGGGTTCAGGTGAGATGAAAAGTAGATAATTAGCCGGGTCGGTGAAAGTAAAAAAAAGATGGGTGCGTAAGAAATAGTCGGGTGAGGCGACAAAATAGAATAGAGGCCTCTTGCACCAATTAGACAGTTGAGGGGAATAGATGGGTCTGATTAAGTGTATACAGGTGAGTTGATGATGGTTCAGGGGAGTTGAAAATCAGCAGGGTCGGTCAAAGTCAAGATAAGATGGGTGCGCAAGAAATAGTCGGGTGAGTTGATGATAGTCAGGTGAGGCGAGAAAATAGAATAGAGGCCTGTTGCACCAATTAGACAGGGGGAATAGATGGTGTTATGTTTTGGACATCGCAGCTTGCCGTAGTTGTAAGCAATGCATGATGGGAATCCGGATGTTGTGTCGTTGTATTGAAGTGCCGGCTGAAATAAAGACACGCTAAGAAATAGCTCCGTGCCCGTCTACTTTATGGGTCGTAGACAAACTTACAAATACCGGGGACATACATAACAAGTGGCGATGAGGATGGGATAATTGTCAGAGGATATTGCTAACAACCAGGAGCCTGAAAGGAAAATGGCAGGAGTCGTTGGTAATATTGGCCCTTTTGATGAACACGTGGAACAGTGGAGTGCATATGCAGAACGTTTTGACTATTTTGTATTGGCAAATGACATTGCTAATGATAAAGTAGTACCCACATTTTTGTCAGTGATGGGTCCAAAGACATTTAATTTGTTGCGTGACCTGCTGCAGCCCACCAAACCGGGGACCAAAACCTATGCAGAAACAGTGGATGTTCTGACCCAGCATTTTTCACCCAAACCATTAATGCTCGCAGAAAGGTTTAGATTCCACAGACGCAATCAAGAAGAGGGGGAATCTGTTACCATGTTTGTTGCAGCGCTGAGGAAATTAGCTGAACATTGTGAATTTGGACAAGGTTTAAATGACGCATTAAGAGACAGATTGGTCCTCGGACTGAGAAATGAAGCCGCTCAGAGGAAACTGCTGACCGAAAGTAACCCAACGTTGCAGAAAGTCATTGAAATAAGTGTCGCCATGGAAATGGCCTCAAAAGAGGCTCACCAAATGAACGCTACAGGCGGAGTGCATACAGTTCAAACGGATAGACCTAGTGGACAAGGGACATGTTTCCGTTGTGGAAAATCAGGACACCTAGCCACGTCATGCTGGTGTAAGGATATGGACTGTCGCAGTTGTGGAAAAAGAGGCCATATCGAGCGGGCCTGCTTAAGAAAAAAGAACAAGGAGAAAACATCAAAGTCTGCCAACATACATGACTCTGTGAAGAACAGGAGAAAAACACAGGTGCACACTGTGAGACAAAGGGAGACTGTGTCCAGCGATTCTTCAGAAGGAGAACAGGAGATGAGTGTACACACACTGAATATAATGAAGATGGATGAAGATTCTGAGGGTTACTGGGTGGAGCCCATGCTGGAGGGGCACCCAGTGAGTATGCAAATAGACACTGGTTCAAAAGCATCCATCATCTCAGATGGGGTTTACAAAAAAGTTTTGAGACACCTTCCGCTGCGACAGTCTGATACTAGGTTCAAAACCTATCTAGGGGAACCTGTACCCATGGCAGGAATGACTGATGTCATGGTCCAGAGTAACAATCAGGTGAGGAAGCTTCCCATCTATATTGTTAAAGGTGATTACCCGGCTATTCTGGGACGTGTGTGGCTAGAGAAAATGAAGCTAAGCTGGCACACTGTAAAAATGGTATCACCAACGGCTACTAGTCTAGCTGCTATTTTGAGGAAACATGATGAGGTTTTCCGGAAGGAGTTGGGCAGTATGAAGGACATTACTGTAAAGCTAAACATTAAACCGGAAACAACACCAAAGTTTATGAAGGCCAGGTCGGTACCATATGCTATCCGATCGAAAGTGGGGGATGAGTTGGACGCCTTAGTTAAAAGCGGTGTTTTGGAACCGGTGACTGTCAGCGAGTGGGCCACGCCCATAGTTCCCGTACCCAAGAAGACGGGAGAAATACGAATCTGTGGAGATTTCAAAGTGACACTGAACCCTGTACTGTCAGCAGAACAGTATCCTCTTCCCCGCATTGACGATTTGTTTGCTGGGCTGAGTAAGGGGCAAAAGTTTAGCAAAATAGACCTTAACCAAGCCTACTTACAAATGCACGTGCATGAGGATTCTAAAGACTTGCTCACCATAACTACACAAAAGGGGCTTTTCAGATATTGTCGACTCCCTTTCGGGATCACATCAGCCCCTGCACTTTTCCAACGTGCCATGGATCAGATCCTACATGGCCTCCCTGGTGTACAGTGCTATTTGGACGATATTCTATGCACAGGAAGTACGGACCAAGAACATCTGGACAATTTGGATGCTGCTCTTCAAAGGCTGAAAGAGTATGGGCTCAGGGTTCGCAAAGACAAGTGCGAATTTTTTCAACTGTCTGTTGAATATTTGGGACATGTAATTGATGCCCGAGGGTTGCATACTGCGCCGTCAAAGGTTCGAGCGATAGTGGATGCCCCGCCGCCAGAGAATGTTAGCCAATTACGTTCATTCTTGGGCTTACTAAATTATTATGGCCGTTTTATACCGAATTTGTCATCCAGACTCAAGCCGCTACATGACTTACTTTGTCAAGGAAAGAAGTGGAATTGGAGTGATGCCTGTCAAGAGGTTTTTCAGAAAACAAAGGAGACATTAGTGACGTCAGGGGTACTGACCCATTTCGATCCATCACTCCCCATTCAGTTGGCCTGCGATGCATCCCCATATGGAGTGGGGGCGGTCATTTCACATTTAATGCCAAACGGGGTAGAGAGGCCTATAGCATTTGCATCACGGACCTTGAACAAAGCAGAGACTAACTATGCTCAGATAGAGCGGGAGGCGTTGAGCATAGTCTATGGGGTTCGCAAGTTCCATCAGTACCTGTATGGGAGACAATTTACATTGCTGACAGATCACCGACCCCTGATGACCATCCTGGGGTCGCACACTGGGTTACCCTCACTTGCCGCGAGTCGCATGCAGCGGTGGGCGTTGCTCTTGTCAGCACACTCGTATGACATCAAGTATCGCAAGGCTGACCTGCACGGCAACGCCGATGCCCTGTCCAGGTTGCCTCTTCCTATCACCAGGCCTGAGCCGCGGGCAGCAGAAATCTTTTACTTCAGTCAAGTGGATGGTGCGCCAGTTTCTGCTGCTCATGAGAGGAGGGCCTCTCGCACTGACCCTGTCCTGTCTGCGGTGATGGACATGGTGATGGGGAGTAGATCAGGTAGCGATGCCCCCAGTATTCAACCTTATCTCTCCAGGAGAGCAGAACTGTCGGTGCAATCTGGTTGCTTACTGTGGGGGAGGAGGGTGGTTATCCCGCCATCATTGCGTAAATCAGTTCTGCAACAGCTCCATGCAGGTCACAGTGGAATAGTTCGAATGAAGGAGATAGCAAGGAGTTACTTCTGGTGGCCAGGAGTGGACAGAGAGATAGAGACTACCGCCAAAACCTGTTCCTCATGCCAAGAAGTTAGGAAGGCACCCCAACTAGCTCCTCTACATCCCTGGGAGTTTCCCGAAGAACCATGGCAACGGGTGCACATTGATTTTGCAGGACCTGTAGAGGGTTGTATGCTCCTTGTGTGTGTGGACGCCCACAGTAAGTGGCCGGAAGTGGCCATAATGAAAACCACTACCACTGCAAAGACTATTGAGAGGCTGGGGGAGATTTTCAGCCGGTTCGGTTCTCCTCTTCAGTTGGTCTCAGATAACGGGCCACAACTGGTGTCACAAGAAATGACTACCTTCCTTGAAGCAAATGGCGTACAACACATTCGATCTGCACCATTTCACCCTGCGACCAACGGTCTTGCTGAAAGGTTTGTGCAGACCATGAAGAAAGCTTTGAAAACATCTCAAGAGCAGGGATAATTTCACCAGAGATTGCATAGATTCCTGTTGAGCTATAGGAATACTCCCCATGCCACTACTAAAGTTTCCCCCGCTTGTCTTATGTTCAAAAGAAACCTTCGAACAAACTTTGACTTTCTGAAGCCAACAACGTTGAAGAATATTGTTCAGCAACAACAAGAGAAACAGATTCAACAAAGAATGCAGAAGGCTAAAGAAAGAGTCTTCTCTTCGGATGAGCCAGTGTTAGCAAGGAACTACAGTATTGGCCCCCGATGGGTCCCTGCAACCATAGTCAAGCGATCTGGTCCTGTCTCTTACACCGTTAGTACTGCTGCTGGACTGGTATGGAAAAGACACGTCGATCAACTTCTTCAGGCAACAGCATCGACCCCCAACCAGCCGTCGGTGGATACGCCGAACGAGTCCGAGTTCAGCGCACCCCATCTCCTGCTGCCACCACCCCAAAGAACAATGGAATATACTGGTGAGACTTCTGCTTCCGACTCTTCACTACGAGATCCTGTGATGGATGTTCCAACACGCACGGCTGTTCCAGAGTCACCCAGCGGAGACCGTAAGACTGAACATTCTGTTGAGCCCCGTTATCCGGTAAGAGAACGTCGTCCTCCAGAACGCCTGAACTTATAGACTCTATGTTTAGAGACCAACCCAAACCAACTGGGGCAGAATAATCCCCATGGGTGTGGTCACGGGGTGAGGCCGTTTAACCTCACCTCAGAGTTATGTTGGGTAACTGTTACCAAACTATAAAAAAAAAAAAAAAAAAAGGTGAAGTGCCCATGATACAGTTAAGTTAGGGTGTTTTGCTATAAGGATTTTGTTGTTGGGGGGGGGGATTTTTTCTAAGGGGGGAGGAGATGTTATGTTTTGGACATCGCAGCTTGCCGTAGTTGTAAGCAATGCATGATGGGAATCCGGATGTTGTGTCGTTGTATTGAAGTGCCGGCTGAAATAAAGACACGCTAAGAAATAGCTCCGTGCCCGTCTACTTTATGGGTCGTAGACAAGCTTACAAATACCAGGGACATACATAACAGATGGGTCTGATTAAGTGTATACAGGTGAGTTGACGAGGGTTCAGGGGAGTTGAAAATTAGCAGGGTCGGTCAAAGTCAAGATAAGATGGGTGCGTAAAAAATTGTCGGGTGAGTTGATGATAGTCGGGTGAGGCGACAAAATGCAATAGAGGCCTCTTGCACCAATTAGACAGTTGAGGAGAATAGGTGGGTCTGATTAAGTGTATACAGGTGAGTTGACGATGGTTCAGGTGAAATGAAAAGTAGACAATTAGCCGGGTTGGTGAAATAAAAAAAAAGATGGTTGCGTAAGAACTAGTCGGGTGAGTTGATGATAGTCAGGTGAGGCGACAAAATAGAATGGACGCCTGTTGCCTCATTTAGACAGTTGAGGGGAATAGATGGGTCTGATTAAGTGTATACAGGTGAGTTGACGAGGGTTCAGGGGAGTTGAAAATTTGCCGGGTCGGTCAAAGTCAAGATAAGATGGGTGGGTAAAAAATTGTCGGGTGAGTTGATGATAGTTGGGTGAGGTGACAAAATAGAATAAAGGCCTCTTGCACCAATTAGACAGTTGAGGGGAATAGGTGGGTCTGATTAAGTGTATACAAGTGAGTTGATGATGGTTCAGGGGAGTTGAAAATTAGCCGGGTCGGTCAAAGTCAAGATAAGATGGGTGCGCAAGAAATAGTCGGGTGAGTTGATGATAGGTGAGGCGACAAAATAGAATAGAGGCCCCTTGCACCAATTAGACAGTTGAGGGGAATATGTGGGTCTGATTAGGTGTATACAGGTGAGTTGACGATGGTTCAGGGGAGTTGAAAAGTAGAAAATTAGCCGGGTCGATGAAAGTTAAAAAAAGATGGGTGCGTAAGAAATAGTCAGGTGAGTTGATGATAGTCGGGTGAGGCGACAAAATACAATAGACGCCTGTTGCACCAATTAGACAGTTGAGGGGAATAGATGGGTCTGATTACGTGTATACAAGTGATTTGATGACGGTTCAGGGGAGTTGAAAATTAGGCGGGTCGGTCAAAGTCAAGATAAGAGTGCGTAAAAAATTGTCGGGTGAGTTGATGATAGTCAGGTGAGGCGACAAAATACAATAGAGGCCTCTTGCACCAATTAGACAGTTAAGGGGAATAGGTGGGTCTGATTAAGTGTATACAGGTGAGTTGACGATAGTTCAGGTGAAATGAAAAGTAGACAATTAGCTGGGTTGATGAAATAAAAAAAAAGATGGGTGCGTAAGAACTAGTCGGGTGAGTTGATGATAGTCGGGTGAGGTGACAAAATAGAATAGACGTCTGTTGCCTCATTTAGACGGTAGAGGGGAATAGATGGGTCTGATTAAGTGTATACAAGTGAATTGATGACGGTTCAGGGGAGTTGAAAATTAGCCGGGTCGGTCAAAGTCAAGATAAGATGGGTGCGCAAGAAATAGTCGGGTGAGTTGATGATAGTCGGGTGAGGCGAGAAAATAGACACATGTTGCACCAAATAGACAGTTAGGGGGAATAGATGGGTCTGATTAAGTGTATACAAGTGAGTTGATGACGGTTCAGGGGAGTTGAAAATTGGCAGGGTCGGTCAAAGTCAAGATAAGATGGGTGCGTAAAAAATTGTCGGGTGAGTTGATGATAGTCGGGTAAGGCGACAAAATGCAATGGAGGCCTCTTGCACCAATTAGACAGTTGAGGGGAATAGGTGGGTCTGATTAAGTGTATACAGGTGAGTTGACGATGGTTCAGGTGAAATGAAAAGTAGACAATTAGCCGGGTTGGTGAAATAAAAAAAAAGATGGGTGCGTAAGAACTAGTCGGGTGAGTTGATGATAGTTGGGTGAGGCGACAAAATACAATAGACGCCTGTTGCCTCATTTAGACGGTATAGGGGAATAGATGGGTCTGATTAAGTATATACAAGTGAGTTGATGACGTTTCAGGGGAGTTGAAAATTGGCAGGGTCGGTCAAATTCAAGATAAGATGGGTGCGCAAGTAATAGTCGGGTGAGTTGATGATAGTCGGGTGAGGCGAGAAAATAGAATAGACGCCTGTTGCACCAATTAGACAGTTGAGGGGAATAGATGGGTCTGATTAAGTGTATACATGTGAGTTGACGAGGGTTCAGGGGAGTTGAAAATTGGCAGGGTCGGTTAAAGTCAAGATAAGATGGATGCGCAAGTAATAGTCGGGTGAGTTGATGATAGTCAGGTGAGGCGAGAAAATAAAATAGACGCCTGTTGCACCAATTAGACAGTTAGGGGGAATAGATGGGTCTGATTAAGTGTATACAAGTGAGTTGATGACGGTTCAGGGGAGTTGAAAATTGGCAGGGTCGGTCAAAGTCAAGATAAGATGGATGCGCAAGTAATAGTCGGGTGAGTTGATGATAGTCAGGTGAGGCGAGAAAATAAAATAGACGCCTGTTGCACCAATTAGACAGTTAGGGGGAATCGATGGGTCTGATTAAGTGTATACATGTGAGTTGACGAGGGTTCAGAGGAATAGAACATTTGCCGGGTCGGTCAAAGTCAAGATAAGATGGGTGCGTAAAAAATTGTCGGGTGAGTTGATGATAGTCGGGTGTGGCGACAAAATAGAATAGAGGCCTCTTGCACCAATTAGACAGTTGAGGGGAATAGATGGGTCTGATTAAGTGTATACAGATGAGTTTATGAGGGTTCAGGTGAGTTGAAAAGTAGATAATTAGCCGCGTCGGTGAAAGTAAAAAAAAGATGGGTGCGTAAGAAATAGTCGGGTGAGGCGACAAAATAGAATAGAGGCCTCTTGCACCAATTAGACAGTTGAGGGGAATAGATGGGTCTGATTAAGTGTATACAGGTGAGTTGACGATGGTTCAGGTGAGTTGAAAAGTAGACAATTAGCCAAGTCGGTGAAAGTCAAGGTAAGAGATAGTCGGACAAGTTGATGAATAGTCGGGTGAGGAGACAAAATAAAAAATTAGGTAGGCAAATTTATGTTTTTAAGGGAGTTTTTAGTTAGTCGAGTAGGTGACAAGTAAAGTGTAGGAGTTAGAAACTCGCTGACAAATAGTTGGATGAGCAACTAATTTCCTTGCTGAGCTGACAGTTAGTTGTAGCAGTTGAGAATTAGTCGTGTGAGTTGTTGTTTAAACGGGCCTGATCGAATGGGTCAGGTGAGTTGAAAAGTAGACAATTTGCCATATCGGTGAAAGTCAAGGTAAGATGGGAGCGTAAGAGATAGTCGGATGAGTTGATACATCAAGAATTAGATGGGTAGAGTGAATTGATGACGAGTTGAAAAGACAAGGATTAGAGTTGAGGGGATTAGATGGGTCTGATTAAAAGCAGAAAAGTAATGTGATGAGTTTTTAGTTAGTCAGGTAGTTGACAAGCTAAGCATAAGTGTTAGGCACTCAATGACAAAATAAACAATTAGTCGGGTAGGTGAAACTCAAGATGGGTGCGTAAGACATAGTTGGATGAGTTTATGGCATAATTGGATGAATTGATGATGAATTGTCGGGTGAGATGACAAAGTCAAGAATTAGATGGGTAGGGTGAATTTATTTGTTGGAGGAGATGAGGAATAGACTGTTGTGCCAATAAGACAGTTGAGTGGATTAGATGGGTCTGATTAAAAGTAGACAGGTAAATTGATTATTTTAGGTGAGTTTCCAGTTAGACGGGTAGTTGACAAGTAAAGCTTAAGAGTTAGACACTTTGTCACAAATAGTCAGGTGAGCCGGTCATTTTAGTTAGTTGTTCCAGTTGAGGATCGAGTGACGTGATAAAGTCAAGAATTAGGTGGATAGAGAGAGTTAATGACTAGTTGGATAAGACTAAGATAGAGGACTGTAAGAAAGTTATTGGGGATTAAATGTGTCTGAATAGGAGTAGACGGCAATGTTGATAATTTTTCAGGTGAGTGGTCAGTTAGTCGAGTCGGCGACAAATAGTCGGGTGAGCAGGTAATTTCCTAGGTGAGCAGACAGTTAGTTGTTGCAGTTGAGAATTAGTCGGGTGAGTTGAGGAATGGTCGGGTGAGTTGACATTTGGACGGGTCAGATCAAAGTTGAAGTGTAAATTATACCTTTGCGCTGACGATGGGTCAGGTGAGTTCAAAAGTACACAATTAGTCGGGTAGGTGAAACTCAAGATAAGATAGGCGCGTAAGGCATAGTTGGATGAGTTGATGATAAATAGTCGGGTGTGGAGATAAACTCAAGAATTAGGTGGGTAGAGTGAGATAATTTATTGGATGAGACGAGGAATAGACTGTTGTGCCATTAAGACAGTTGAGGGGATCAGATGGGTCTGATTAAAAGTAGACTGGTAAATTGATTATTTTCAGGTGAGTTTCCAGTTAGACGGGTAGTTGACAAGCAAAGACTAAGAGTTAGACAATCTTAATCAGGTGAGCTGGTCATTTTAGTGGGTTGTTTCAGTTGAGGATTAGTCGGGTGACCTGATAAAGTTAAGAATTAAGTAGGTAGAGTGAGTTAATGACTAGTTAATTAATAATAAACAACGCTATAACAGTAAATGGGTCTGAATACTATTAGACGGGTAATTTGATCATTTTTCAGGTGAGTGGTCAGTTAGTCGGGTAGGTGACAAGTAAAGTGTAGGAGTGAGTCAAGAATTAGGTGGATAGAGTGAGTTAATGACTAGTTGGATAATACTAAGATAGAGGATTGTAAGAAAGTAATTGGGGAATAAATGGGTCTGAATAAGAGTAGATGGCTATTTTGATAATTTTTCAGGTGAATGGTAAGCTGATTAAAAAAAAATCAAGACAAGATGGGTGCGTAAGAGATAGTCAGATGACTTGATGATGAATAGTCGGGTGAGGTGACAGAGTCAAGAATTTGGTGGGTAGAGTGAGTTAATGACTAGTTGGATAAGACTAAGATGAGGACTGTTAGACCATTATGGGGGATTAGATGGGTCTGAATACTATTAGACAGGTGAGCTTGTATTTTTAGTTGGTTGTTCCAGTTGAGGATTAGTCGGGTGACCTGATAAAGTTAAGAATTAAGTAGGTAGAGTGAGTTAATGACTAGTTGGATAAGATTAATAATAAACGACGCTATAACAGTAAATGGGTCTGAATACTATTAGACGGGTAATTTAATAATTTTTCAGGTGAGTGGTCAGTTAGTCGGGTAGGTGACAAGTAAAGTATAGGAGTTAGTCAAGAATTAGGTGGATAGAGTGAGTTAATGTGAGTTGAATAAGACTAAGATAGAGGATCGTAAGAAAGTAACTGGGGAATAAATGGGTCTGAATAAGAGTAGACGGCTATTTTGATCATTTTTCAGGTGAATAGTCAGTTAGTCGGGTCGGCGACAAGTAAAGTGTAGGAGTTATAAATAGTCGGGTAAGCAGGTAATTTCCTTGGTGAGCTGATGAATAGTCGGGTGAGTTAAAGAAACTCGAGATAAGATGGGTGCGTAAGAGATAGTCAGATGAGTTGATGATGAATAGTCGGGTGAGGTGACAGAGTCAAGAATTAGGTGGGTAGAGTGAGTTAATGACTAGTTGGATACGACTAAGATGAGGACTGTTAGACCATTATGGGGGATTAGATGGGTCTGAATACTATTACACAGGTAATTTGATCATTTTTCAGGTGAGTTGTCAGATGGGTAGGGAACAAGTGTGAGAGTTATAAACTCAATGACTAACAGTCTGGTGAGCTGGTCATTTCTTTGGTCAGCTGACAGTTGTTTCAGTTGACGAATAGTCGGGTGAGTTTAAAAAAATAGAGACAAGATGGGTGCGTAAGAGATAGTCGAATGACTTGATGATGAATAGTCGGGTGAGGTGACAGAGTCAAGAATTAGGTGGGTAGAGTGAGTTAATGATTTGTTGGACGAGACGAGGAATTGATGCCTGTTGTGCCAGTTAAAAAGTTGAGAGGATTAGATGGGTCTGATTAAGAGTAGACAGATAAATTGATTTTTCAGTTAGGCGGGTAGGTGACAAAGTATTAGAGTCAGACATGCGATAAGGAAAAATTGGATTAGCTGGTAATTTGATTGGTGAAATAAGTATTTGTTGTTACAGTTGAGTGAGTTGAAGAATAGACGGGTCTGATGAAGTGTATACAGGTGAGGTGACAATTAGACGAGGGGTCGGGTAAGTTGAAAAGTAGACAATTAGAGGGGAAAGTGAAAGATGGGTGATTAGGAGATGGGCAGATGAGTTAATGATGAATAGTCGGGTGAGGTGACGAAGATGTGAGTTAATGATTATGTGGTTAGAGTGAGTTAATGATTCGTTGTACAGTAAGAGAATTGAGGGGGATTAGATGGGTCTGATTAAGAGTATGGATACATTGATGGTTTGTTGGACGAGACGAGGAATTGACACCTGTTGTGCGAGGGGATGAGGTGGGTCTGATTAAGAGTAAGTTGATGATTTTCCAGTTAAATGGGTAGGTGACAAAGCATTAGGGTCAGACATGCGATGATAAAAATTGGGTCAGCTGGTAATTTGTTTGATGAAATAAAAATGTGTTGTTACAGTTGAGTGAGTTGAGGAATAGACGGGTCTGATGAAGTGTGTACAGGTGAGGTGACAATTAGACGAGGGGTCGGGTAAGTGGAAAGGGGAAAGTGAAAGATGGGAGACGGTCAGATGAGTTAATGATGAATAATCGGGTGAGGTGACAAAGATGTGAGTTAATGATTTGGGACGACAGTAAGAGAGATGAGGGGGACTAGATGGGTCTGATTAAGAGTATGGGTAAATTGATGTTTTTATCAGGTGAGTGGCCAGTTAGCGCTGATAAATTTAGTACAGTTGATTTGTTCGGCGAGTTGAGGACTAGACGGGTGAGGCGCCGCTAGGACGAGTGAGCTGATTTGTCAGCATAATAGACGGGTGACTTTTAGACAGGCGAGTCGCTGATTAGACCCGGACAAGTGTGCTAATAATCGGCCGTGAGAGTGAACGATGGCACGGACGGTCGTAGGAGTTGACGATTAGACCGCTGAGGTGAGGTGACAAATAGATCGGATAGATTAGACGGGTCTGATGTGGAACAGAGGGCGACACTGCTTTCACTGTGTGTGTGTGTGTGTGTGTGTGTGTGTGTGTGTGTGTGTGTGTGTTCTTGTATTTCTACCCTTCTTGAGACATCAACAAGGCAAAGTAGCTTCCATATGAGGAGGTGTGAACAAGTTAGGACAAATTGACTAAGTGTCGGTTTTAAAAGTGCTCCCCCTCTGGTCAACATATGAAATAACAAGTGTGTATAAGATATTGAAATGCACCCCCTTTGGCCAAAATAAATAAATAAAATAAAATAAATATGTATATAGAGATATACTGTAATAACTTGAAGTAAATAATGAAGATTAAAAACCAATTACAAACAAAAAATTAAAACCAATAAATAAATAACTAAAAGCAGTCTTTTTCTCACAATGTGTCGACTTTTTTCTTTTATAAAATTGGGAACAATTTCTCATATTCTTTCTGATTCTGTAATATTGCAATATGTTCTCGTTCAATTATTACTTTTTTATGTAAATTATTACTTTTTAATGCAAAATGGTGACATTTGTCATATACAATTCCGACTTTTATCACAACATTGCCAATTTTTTTGGTTGTTCTTGCAAAATTGTGACATTTTTTGAGTAAAACAATGACCTTTGTCATAATTTTGCCAAGTAAAATTCCACTTATTTTACAATATGGCAAAAATGTGAAAATCTTCCGATAAAATTGTGATTTTTGTCGAGTAAAATTACGACTATTTTCATAGAATTGCCACAATGTTCAGTTTTTCTTGTAACATTTTGACTCGCGTTGAGTAAAATGACGACTTTTCTTGTGAAATTGTGACCTTTTTCTTGTGAAATTCCAACTCATTTTTCACAACAAGCTTTTTTTATATTTGCATAGTATGTATATATTATTAATGTTGTAAATACACATCTTTATATATCTAGAAAGGCTGGTCCTAAAGAGGGAGGCCTTTTTCAGAGGTCTCAAGAAGGTAACAAATACAAGAAAGTGTGTGTTTGTTTGTGTGTGTGTTCCTGTATTTCTACCCTTCTTGAGACATCAACAAGGAAAAGTAGCTTCCATATGAGGAGGTGTGAACAAGTTAGGACATAAATCATGGTCCCAATACAGAAAACCATTGCATCTAATAGAGAATGTCTCAATGAGGGTGATCTCAAAAAGGAGAGATTTTTCAAATTGACTGTTTGTCGGTTTTAAAAGTGCTCCCCCTCTGGTCAACATATGAAATAACAAGTGTGTGTAAGATATTGCACGCTCTTTGGCCAACATTAATAAATATAATAAATAAATATGTATATAGAGACATACTGTAATAACTTGAAGTAAATAATGAAGATTAAAAACCAATTACAAACAAAAAATAATGTGTCGACTTTTTTCTTATAAAACTGGGAACAATTTCTCATATTCTTTCTGTTTCTGTAATATTGCAATATGTCCTCGTAAAATTATTACTTTTTTATGTAAATTATTACTTTTTAATGCAAAATGGTGACATTTGTCTGACAAAATTTCGACTTTTATCACAATATTGCCAATTTTTTTGGTTGTTCTTGCAAAATAGTGAAATTATTTGAGTAAAACTATGACCTTTGTCATAATTTTGCCAAGTAAAATTCCAATTATTTTACAATATGGCAAATATGTGAAAATCTTCCGATAAAATTGTGATTTTTGTCGAGTAGAATTACGACTATTTTCATAGAATTGCCACAATGTTCAGTTTTTCTTGTAACATTTTGACTCGCGTTGAGTAAAATGACGACTTTTCTTGTGAAATTGTGACCTTTTTCTTGTGAAATTCCAACTCATTTTTCACAACAAGATTTTTTATATTTGCATAGTATGTATATATTATTAATGTTGTAAATACACATCTTTATATATCTAGAAAGGCTGGTCCTAAAGAGGGAGGCCTTTTTCAGAGGTCTCAAGAAGGTAACAAATACAAGAAAGTGTGTGTTTGTTTGTGTGTGTGTTCCTGTATTTCTACCCTTCTTGAGACATCAACAAGGAAAAGTAGCTTCCATATGAGGAGGTGTGAACAAGTTAGGACATAAATCATGGTCCCAATACAGAAAACCATTGCATCTAATAGAGAATGTCTCAATGAGGGTGATCTCAAAAAGGAGAGATTTTTCAAATTGACTGTTTGTCGGTTTTAAAAGTGCTCCCCCTCTGGTCAACATATGAAATAACAAGTGTGTGTAAGATATTGCACGCTCTTTGGCCAACATTAATAAATATAATAAATAAATATGTATATAGAGACATACTGTAATAACTTGAAGTAAATAATGAAGATTAAAAACCAATTACAAACAAAAAATAATGTGTCGACTTTTTTCTTATAAAACTGGGAACAATTTCTCATATTCTTTCTGTTTCTGTAATATTGCAATATTTTCTCGTAAAATGATTACTTTTTAATGTAAATTATTACTTTTTAATGCAAAATGGTGACATTTGTCTTACAAAATTTAGACTTTTATCACAATATTGCCAATTTTTTTGGTTGTTCTTGCAAAATAATGAAATTATTTGAGTAAAACTATGACTTATTTTGCCAAGTGAAATTCCGATTAGTATTATAATATCACCAACATTTGAAAGTTTTCTTATAAAATTGTGACTTTTGTCGAGTAAAATTACGACTCTTTTCATAGAATTGCCAAAATGCTAAGCTTTTCTTGTAAAATTGCGACTGTTATTGAGTAAAATTCCAACCTTCGTCATAACATTGCACCAATGTTCAGTTTTTCTTGTAACATTTTGACTCGAGTTGAGTAAAATTGCGACTTTTCTTGTGAAATTGTGACCTTTTTCTTGTGAAATTCCAACTCATTTTTCACAACAAGCTTGTTTATATGTGCATAGTATGTATATATTATTAATGTTGTAAATTCACATCTTTATATATCTAGAAAGGCTGGTCCTAAAGAGGGAGGCATTTTTCAGAGGTCTCAAGAAGATAACAAATACAACAATGTGTGTGTGTTTTTGTGTGTGTGTATTCTTGTATTTCTACCCTTCTTGAGACATCAACAAGGAAAAGTGGCTTCCATATGAGGAGGTGTGAACAAGTGATGACATAAATCATGGTCCCAATACAGAAAAGCATTGCATCTAATAGAGAATGTCTCATTTGAACCCCTGGTGGTGAAATCTATCAAAATGAGGGTGGTCCCAAAAAGGAGGGATTTTTCAAATTGACTGTGTGTCTGTTTTAAAAGTGCTCCCCCTCTGGTCAACATATGAAATAACAAGTGTGTGTAAGATATTGAAATGCACCCTCTTTGGCCAAAATAAATAAATAAAATAAAATAAATATGTATATAGAGACATACTGTAATAACTTGAAGTAAATAATGAAGATTAAAAAACAATTGCAAACAAAAAATAAAAAAAATTAAATGTGTCGACTTTTTTCTTATAAAATTGGGAACAATTTCTCTTATTCTTTCTGTTTCTGTAATATTGCAATATGTCCTTGTAAAATTATGACTTTTTTATGTAAAATGTTTACTTTTTAATGCAAAATGGTGACATTTGTCATATACAATTCTGACTTTTATCACAATATTGCCAATTTTTTTGGTTGTTCTTGCAAAATTGTGACATTTTTTGAGTAAAACAATGACCTTTGTCATAATTTTGCCAAGTAAAATTCCAATTATTATACAATATGGCAAAAATGTGAAAATCTTCCGATAAAATTGTGATTTTTGTCGAGTAAAATTATGACTATTTTCATAGAATTGCCACAATGTTGAGCTTTTTTTGTAAAATTGCGACTGTTATTGAGTAAAATTCCAACTTGTATCATAACATTGCACAAATGTTCAGTTTTTCTTGTAACACTTCGACTCGTGTTGAGTAAAATTACGACTTTACTTGTGAAATTGTGACCTTTTTCTTGTGAAATTCCAACTCGTTTTTCACAACAAGCTTTTTTATATGTGCATAGTATGTATATATTATTAATGTTGTTAATAAACATCTTTATATATCTAGAAAGGCTGGTCCTAAAGAGGGAGGCTTTTTTCAGAGGTCTCAAGAAGGTAACAAATACAACAATGTGTGTGTGTGTGTGTGTGTGTGTGTGTGTGTGTGTGTGTGTGTGTGTGTGTGTGTGTGCGTGTGTGTGTGTGTGTGTGTGTGTGTGTGTGTGTGTGTGTGTGTGTGTGTGTTCTTGTATTTCTACCTTTCTTGAGACATTAACGAGGAAAAGTAGCTTTCATATGAGGAGGTGTGAACAAGTTAGGACATAAATCATGGTCCCAAATTAGAAAACCATTGCATCTAACAGAGAATGTCTCAATGAGGGTGGTCTCAAAAAGGAGGGATTTTTCAAATTGACTGTGTGTCGGTTTTAAAAGTGCTCCCCCTCTGGTCAACATATGAAATAACAAGTGTGTGTAAGATATTGCACGCTCTTTGGCCAAAATTAATAAATATAATAAATAAATATGTATATAGAGACATACTGTAATAACTTGAAGTAAATAATGAAGATTAAAAACCAATTACAAACAAAAAATAATGTGTCGACTTTTTTCTTATAAAACTGTGAACAATTTCTCAAATTCTTTCTGTTTTTCTGTAATATTGCAATATTTTATGGTAAAATGATTACTTTTTCATGTAAATTATTTTTTAATGCAAAATGGTGACATTTGTCATACAAAATTCCGACTTTTATCACAATATTGCCAATTTTTTTGGTTGTTCTTGCAAAATTGTGACATTTTTTGAGTAAAACTATGACCTTTGTCATAATTTTGCCAAGTGAAATTCCAATTATTTTACAATATGGCAAAAATTTGAAAATCTTCCGATAAAATTGTGATTTTTGTCGAGTAAAATTACAACTATTTTTATAGAATAGCCACAATGTTAAGCTTTTGTTGTGAAATTGCGACTGTTATTGAGTAAAATTCCAACTTTTATCATAACATTGCATAAATGTTCAGTTTTTCTTGTAACATTTTGAAATTACGACTTTTCTTGTGAAATTGTGACCTTATTCTTGTGAAATTCCAACTCATTTTTCACAACAAGCTTGTTTATATTTGCATAGTATGTATATATTATTAATGTTGTAAATACACATCTTTATATATCTAGAAAGGGTGGTTTTAAAGAGGTAGGCCTTTTTCAGAGGTCTCAAGAAGGTAACAAATACAATAATGTGTGTGTATACGTGTATGTGTGTGTGTGTGTGTGTGAGCGGGAGAGTGATGGCTTGTGTCGGCACAGAAGTGTTATGTGCGTGCACCCGACTGTGAAATGAACGCCACCGTCAAGCCGACTCCACCCCTTCCTCTGACCCGCACAGCAGCCAGGGACACTGCTGAGGCAGGTGGTGTGTGTGTGTGTTGCTCCCCCCCCCCCTCCGCCAATAAAATGAAATAATACCATGTTGTGCAATTTGACATTTAAAGCAGTTATTTTATACGTCAGCTCGTCCAGCGTGGCTGTGAGAGAGTGTGGTGCATGTTGGTCACTGCTCCCGCTTCCTGCCGTGAGGCTGAACTGAGAAGCGGCCATGCCAAGCAGCTAAATGTGTTGCAGGTGTGCCCTCCAATTAGGACCCATGTGTGCCAACATGAGACTGCATGGATGAAGACCACGCAGGACAGACGGGATTCATACCACAATTGGGACAGAATGTGCAGGTTCAATGAGGCTACTCAAAATGAGGTAAATTAATTATTTTTTTTATCTTTTTTTTTTTTTTTTTAAATAATCACACTCTTGAACTGCGATTACCGTAAATTTCGGACTATAAGCAGCTATTTTTTTATTTTACCTTGGACCCGGCAGTTTATAAAATGGTGCGGCTAAATTATGTTGTTTTTTCTTTGCTACAACAGCCATAGTAAATATTTGTTAAAAAAAACAAAAATAAAAACAAGCAAATACACTTAACCTCTTGAGGCCCAAGCTGTTTTTTTACATGCTTTTTTTTATTTCTGTTTGCTATTTGGGCTTATTGGACCCTAATTAGACTAAAAACTAAGAATCATCTTTTAATATGATGTACAAACCCCGTTTCCATATGAGTTGGGAAATTGTGTTGGATGTAAATATAAACGGAATACAATGATTTGCAAATCATTTTGCAACATATTTGATGTTCAAACTGATAAAAAAAAAAATTTTGTTGCAAAAAATCATTAACTTTAGAATTTGATGCCAGCAACATGTGACAAAGAAGTTGGGAAAGGTGGCAATAAATACTGATAAAGTTGAGGAACGCTCATCACACACTTATTTGGAACATCCCACAGGTGAACAGGCAAATTGGGAACAGGTGGGTGCCATGATTGGGTATAAAAGTAGATTCCATGAAGTTCTCAGTCATTCACAAACAAGGATGGGGCGAGGGTCACCACTTTGTCAATAAATGCGTGAGCAAATTGTTGAACAGTTAAGAAAAACCTTTCTCAACCAGCTATTGCAAGGAATTTAGGGATTTCACCATCTACGGTTCGTAATATCATCAAAGGGTTCAGAGAATCTGGAGAAATCACTGCACGTAAGCAGCTAAGCCCGTGACTTTCGATCCCTCAGGCTGTACTGCATCAACAAGCGACATCAGTGTGTAAAGGATATCACCACATGGGCTCAGGAACACTTCAGAAACCCACTGTCAGTAACTACAGGTGGTCGCTACATCTGTAAGTGCAAGTTAAAACTCTCCTATGCAAGGCGAAAACCGTTTATCAACAACACCCAGAAACGCCGTCGGCTTCGCTGGGCCTAAGCTCATCTAAGATGGACTGATACAAAGTGAAAAAGTGTTCTGTGGTCTGACGAGTCCACATTTCAAATTGTTTTTGGAAACTGTGGACGTCGTGTCCTCTGGACCAAAGAGGAAAGAACCATCCGGATTGTTATAGGCGCAACGTTGAAAAGCCAGCATGTGTGATGGTATGGGGGTGTATTAGTGCCCAAGACATGGGTAACTTACACATCTGTGAAGGCGCCATTAATGCTGAAAGGTACATACAGGTTTTGGAGCAACATATGTTGCCATCCAAGCAACATTATCATGGACGCCCCTGCTTATTTCAGCAAGACAATGCCAAGCCACGTGTTACATCAATGTGGCTTCATAGTAAAAGAGTGCGGGTACTAGACTGGCCTGCCTGTAGTCCAGACCTGTCTCCCATTGAAAATGTGTGGCCCATTATGAAGCCTAAAATACCACAACGGAGACCCCCGGACTGTTGAACAACTTAAGCTGTACATCAAGCAAGAATGGGAAAGAATTCCACCTGAGAAGCTTAAAAAATGTGTCTCCTCAGTTCCAAAACGTTTACTGAGTGTTGTTAAAAGGAAAGGCCATGTAACACAGTGGTGAACATGCCCTTTCCCAACTACTTTGGCACGTGTTGCAGCCATGAAATTCTAAGTTAATTATTATTTGCAAAAAAAAAAAAAAAGTTTATGAGTTTGAACATCAAATATCTTGTCTTTGTAGTGCATTCAATTGAATATGGGTTGAAAAGGATTTGCAAGACATTGTATTCCGTTTATATTTACATCTAACACAATTTCCCAACTCATATGGAAACAGGGTTTGTACTTAGTCCATAAGTACACAAACGTGTACTTCATGTTTAGTGACATGCTAATTCTTACTTTAACAAATTCCATTGTATGTTATACTCTTCTGACACCACCAGATGGCAGTATAAGTGTCCACATAAGCGGCCATAAGACCCCAATTCAGTAGTGTACACAATTTTGGAAATAAGAGCTAAAAGGTGCTGTCCACGTATGTGGCCACTAAGCCTTTAGAGGTATAGGTGTTTTTATTGTTTTTGCTATGGCGCCATCTTATGGACGTGTTCGCTCACTGCAGGTTGCTGCTTCCATTCACGAGGAGTGTTTTTTTCTTCTTCTTCCAGCCGTCCATAGCGTGTCTACTCGTTTGGATTCTTCATTCATCAATCGCTTTACAATATAACTAAAACAATCCATACTTACTAAACCGTCTCATGTGTGATGTCTGTAGGAGTGTTTTCATGCATATTTGTACGTGCTATCGTAATGTACTGAAGCTAGCGCTGTTAGCATGAGCTAATATGCTAACACTTTTACGAGTGTCAGTGTTAGCATTATTAACTCGCAATGCCATTCTTTTTGAATTGTTTCGGTTTCACAAATTCCTCAGTAAATTCACCAAAACGTCACCGAGGAGTTCTAGCTGATTGGAGAGCTAGCTAGCTTCCGCACCTGCCGTGTCACAGACATTGTTAGGAAACAATTAAGTTATTTAAATAAATATTTACAAAATAGTTAGTATTATTAACTTACAATGGCATTAATTTTGTATTGTTTCAGTTACACAAATTTCTCAGTGAACTCACCAAAATGTCACCGTGGGGTTATTGAGTCTGTTTTAGCTGATTGGAGAGTTAGCTAGCACAGCTAGTGGGTCCATGGCGATGACTTTTGTTTTGTTTGATCATCCGTTTTACTACCTTGTTACCAACACCATTTGGAAACTATTAAGGTATGTAAATAAACATTTACATAATCTTTCTGTGTAAATAACTAATATCTGCAGCTTATAGTCCAGTGCGGCTAATATTTGGGATACTATTTATTTTCTCCTAAAATTCGGTGGGTGTGGCTTATATCCCGTTGCGCTTTATAGTCTGTAATCGTAATTATTCACAAGCTTTTAATTTGCAAAAAATTGCTAAAGATGTACCCGAGTATTTGGATACAAATAGAATTTGGTAGTCAGATTGTCATACAGGAACATTTTTTTTATGTTTTTGTCAGGTTCCAACACTGATGACATCTATTAAACAAGACAAGAAGCAAGGAATTAAACAGAGACAGAATTAAATTTGGCTCAATTGAGGAGGGACGTCTGGACTGTACTCTTTGCACAATCTCACCCCGCTCTGACGAAAGATTGTACGCCTCCTCTTTTATCTGGACTTTCCCTGATTACATGGCAACCGCTGTTTCTAAGAGACGGGGGTCGTAAACAGCCATCGCCTTTGATTACAAACAGTTCAAAGAAAAGGTCTCCTTGAGGGGAGTCTGGTCCTGCTTCCTCTCCGCTTTGTAGTTCTCGGGTCAAGACAAAATCTTTCTGTGGATTACAATGCATCAAAAAAACAGAACACCCTCATGTTGCTTCCCATCCTACACAGTGGAGTTTTACAAGCCTTCTTCTTGGTAGGATCAAAGACAGCTTTTGTCCTCTCGCCCGGAACTCATGGCAACACAAAGTTTTGTGATAACTTAGATACAATTATTCTGACAGTTTTACTGAACTGCACGTCATTGATTAGCGCTCAGCCAGTGTTCGGTCCGCGCGGATAAGCTGCGTGTTACAGACATTGTTAGGAAACAATTAAATTATTTAAATAAATATTTACAAAATAGATAGTATTATTAACTTACAATGGAATTAACTTTGTATTGTTTCGGTTCCACAAATTCCTCAGTGAACTCACCAAAATGTCACCGTGGGGTTATTGAGTCTGTTTAGCTGATTGGAGAGTTAGCTAGCGCAGCTAGTGCGTCCATGACGATGACTTTTGTTTTGTTTGATCAGCCGTTTTACTGCCGTGTTACCGACACCATTTGGAAACAATTAAGGTATGTAAATAAGCATTTACATAATCTTTCTGTGTAAATAACTAATTTCTGCAGCTTATAGTCCAGTGCGGCTAATATTTGGGATACTATTTTTTTTCTACTAAAATTCGGTGGGTGTGGCTTATATCCCGTTGCGCTTTATAGTCTGTAAACGTAATTATTCACAGGCTTTTAATTTTTCTAAAATTTGCTAAAAAAATACCGGAATATTTGGATACAAATATAGTTTGTTAGTCAGAATGTCATACAGGAACATTTTTTTACTGTTTTTGTCAGGTTCAAACACTGATGACAAGACACGAAGCAAGGAATTAAACAGAGACAGAATTAAATTTGGCTCAATTGAGGAGAGACGTCTGGACTGTACTCTTTGCACAGTCTCACCACGCTCTGACGAAAGATTGTACGCCTCCTCTTTTATCTGGACTTTCCCTGATTACATGGCAACAGCTGTTTCTAAGGGACGGGGGTCGTAAACAGCCATTGCCTTTGATTACAAACAGTTCAAAGAAAAGGTCGCCTTGAGGGGAGTCTGGTCCTGCTTCCTCTCCGCTTTGTAGTTCTCGGGTCAAGACAAAATCTTTCTGTGGATTACAATGCATCAAAGAAACAGAACACCCTCATGTTGCTTCCCATCCTACACAGTGGAGTTTTACATGCCTTCTTCTTGGTAGGATCAAAGACAGCTTTTGTCCTCTCGCCCGGTAATAACTTAGATACAATTATTCTGACAATTTTACTGAACTGCAGGTCATTGATTAGCTCTCAGCCAGTGTTCGGTCCGCGCGCATAAGCGAGAATCTATTCAGAGAGACCAAAAATGTCCGATACTTACTCATCATGAAACATTTCCATCTCAACACTCTTCCGTCGCATCACCACTGGAACCTCCGACCAGCAGCCAGTACAGCGGCGCCATCGTGACAACAAAGAACAAGGACAACTACAATCAATACATTTGCTAGAAAGAAGGCGTTTGCCAGCACTTGAACCTCAATTATTGCAAGATGGAACCGAGCTGAGGCGCGCGCGTCACCCCTCCAACCGACCTCCGCATGCACGCAATCACTTTCACCTTTGGAGAAAATAACATCCTGGAGCGCGGGGCCGAGTTGTCCTCTGTGTGCATTAGAATAATGGCCGCCGGGGGCCCCTCGCACTCACCTAATAATGATAAATTGGATTTCAAGGTCGTGCGCGCGGAAGCATTCGCTCGGCCACTTCATTAGGTACACAAGTCAATGCCATACGAAACAGAGAGGTATTCTCCTGACAACACAGGTTTTGTGACAGCTTGTACCTCCAAAAAAAAAATCATTTTGCAAAATTAAAATAATTAAAATTAATAAGCGCAATTTTAACATGTAACATGTCTGAAAAAAACTTTAAGATAATGTACAAAAAAAACAATACAATAAAATGTAGTATAAACAAATACACTCATGTTATGAAGTAATGTACAGTATTTACCTTGGAGAGTGGACTTCTATGTTTCTTTCTTCCAGCTGCTTCCCCGTCAAGCACACCATCAGCAGCTTCTCTATATGTTCATGGATAAAAGCCCGCAGTTTAAATGTTACATCAATGTCCTTCAACTCGCGTTCATCGACTCGTTCTTAGAGATGTCTGATAATGGCTTTTTTGCCGATATTGTCCAACTCTTAATTACCGATTCCGATATCAACCGATACCGATATATACAGTCGAGAAATTAACACATTATTATGCTTAATTTTGTTGTGATGCTGCCCCGCTGGATGCATTTACAAGGTTTTCCAAAATAAATCAACTCAAGTTATGGAAAAAAATGCCAACATGGCACTGCCATATTTATTATTGAAGTAATAAAGTGCATTATTTTTTTTAACATGCCTCAAAACAGCAGCTTGGAATTTGGGACATGCTCTCCCTGAGTGAGCATGAGGAGGTTGAGGTGGGCGGGGTTGGGGGTGGGGAGGCTGGGTTTAGGTAGGGGGTAGCAAGGGGTGTATATTGTAGCGTCCCGACAGAGTTAGTGCTGCAAGGGTTTCTGGGTATTTGTTCTGTTGTGTTTATGTTGTGTTACGGTGCAAATGTTCTCCCGAAATGTGTTTGTCATTCTTGTTTGGTGTGGGTTCACAGTGTGGCGCACATTTGCAACAGTGTTAAAGTTGTTTATACGGCCAACCTCAGTGTGACCTGTATGGCTGTTGACCAAGTATGCCTTGGATTGGGCCGGCACGCAAAGGCAGTGCCTTTAAGGTTTATTGGCTCTCTGTACTTCTCCCTACGTCCGTGTACACAGCGGCGTTTTAAAAAGTCATACATTTTACTTTTTGAAACTGATACCGATAATTTTGAAACCGGTACCGATAATTTCCGATATTACATTTTAAAGCATTTATCAGCCGATAATATCGGCAGTCCGATATTATCGGACATCCCTACTCATTCTGCTTTAGTATGGTGCAGACTACTGTACCAGTGCTATGCTCCAACTGCTCAACGGTGCTAGCTAGCGACTTGCTCTGTTTTTTTAATGATTTCTTTCTTTAATTCAATAAATATCCACTTTTTCTAAGCTCTGTACTTCGCACTCACTTTTTTTTTCCCATGCTTGGAAAAACAAAGTGATGTCCTTCTCTAATACAAGCTAATGTTAGTAAGACCGGATGTTTGAAAAGACAAATCAACCAGTGAGGGGATTACATGAGATGGCGAGTAGATGGGTATGGTGACACTTGGTTGTTTGAATCAATGATTAGTTAATTGAGTTGACGACGAGACGGGTGGGTTGATGATTAGTTGACTGAGGGATCAGATAGTTGGGTACGTTGATGAGTTGACTGAAATGAGGATGTGATAATTGGTTAAACTGACGCCTAGACAGGTAAGTTGATTGGCACCCAGGTGATGATCAGATCATTGGGTGAGTTAATGACTAGACAGGTGAGTTATTAATTAGTCGACTGAAGTGATGATTAGATAGTTAGGTGAGCTGCCAACTAGATGGGTGAGATGACAATAAATCAACTCAGGTGAAAATCAGATAGTTGGGTGAGCTGACGACTAGACGGGAGAGTTGATAACTAGTCAACTAAGGGGACGATAAAATAGGTGAGCTGGTGACTAGACGAGTGAGTTGATAGTTGGGTGCACTGATGATTAGTCGATATCAGATAATTGGGTGAATTAAAGACTAGACTGGTTGGACTCAGGTTATGATCAGATTGTGGGGTGAGCTGACGACTAGACGGGTGAGTTGATGATCAGATAGTTGGGTGAGCTGATAATTAGTCGATTAAGGTGATGATCAGATAATTGGGCGAGTTAACGACGACATAGGTGAGTTAGATGATTAGTCCACTCAGGTGACGATCAGATTGTTAGGTGAGCTGACGACTAGACGGGTGAGTTGATTATCAGATAATGGGGTGAGCTGATGATTAGTCAACTAAGGTGATGATCAGATAATTGGGTGAGTTAACGATGAGATAGGTGAGTAGGATAATTAGTCCACTCAGGTGACAATCAGATTGTTGGGTGAGCTGACGACTATACGGGTGAGTTGATAGCTATCCGATTGAGGTGACGATCAAATAGTTGGGTGAGATGATGACTAGATGGGTGGGTTGATGATTAGTTGATTGAGGGATCAGATAGTTTGGTACGTTGATGAGTTGACTGAGTTGAGGATGTGATAATTGGTTAAACTGACGACTAGACAGGTAAGTTGATGGGCACCCAGGTGATAATCAGATCATTGGGTGAGTTAATGACTAGACAGGTGAGTTATTAATTAGTCGACTGAAGTGATGATTAGATAGTTAGGTGAGCTACCAACTAGATGGGTTTCTGGAGAATAAATCAACTCAGGTGAAAATCAGATAGTTGGGTGAGCTTACGACTAGACAGGAGAGTTGATAACTAGTCAACTAAGGGAACAATAAAATAGGTCTAGATGAGTGAGTTGATGATCAGATAGTTGGGTGCACTGATAATTAGTCGATATCAGATAATTGGGTGAATTAAAGACTAGACTGGTTAGACTCAGGTTATGATCAGATTGTGGGGTGAGCTGATGACTAGACGGGTGAGTTGATGATCAGATAGTTGGGTGAGCTGATAATTAGTCGACTAAGGTGATGATCAGATAATTGGGTGAGTTAACGACGAGATAGGTGAGTTAGATAATTAGTCCACTCAGGTGACAATCAGATTGTTAGGTGAGTTGACGACTAGACGGGTGAGTTGATGATCAGATAAATGGGTGAGCTGGTAATTAGTCCACTAAGGTGATGATCAGATAATTGGGTGAGTTAACGACGAGATAGGTGAGTTGGATAATTAGTCCACTCAGGTGACAATCAGATTGTTAGGTGAGCTGACGACTAGACGGGTGAGTTGATAGCTATTTAATTGAGTAGACGGGTGGGTTGACTGAGGGATCGGATAGTTTGGTACGTTGATGAGTTGACAGAGTTAAGGATGTGATAATTGGTTAAACTGACGACTAGACAGGTAAGTTGACGATCAGATTGTTAGGTGAGTTGATGACTAGACGGTGAGTTGATGATCAGATAATGGGGTGTGCTGGTAATTAGTCGACTAAGGTGATGATCAGATAATTGGGTGAGTTAATGACTAGACAGGTGACTTGTTAATTAGCCGACAGAAGTGATGATCACATAGTTAGGTGAGCTGACAACTAGACGGGTGAGATGAGAATAAATCAACTCTGGTGATGATCAGATAGTTGGGTGAGCTGATGACTAGACGAAAGAGTTGATACCTAGTCGACTAAGGTGACGATAAAATAGTTCGGTTAGCTGATGACTAGACGGGTGAGTTGATGATCAGATAGTTGGGTGCACTGTTAATTAGTCGATCAGGTACTTGGGTGAATTTAAGACTAGACAGGTTAGTTGATAATTAGTCGACTCGGGTGATGATCAGATTGTGGGGTGAGCTGACGACTAGACGGGTGAGTTGATGATCAGATAGTTGGGTGAGCTGATAATTAGTCAACTAAGGTGAAGATCAGATGATTGGGTGAGTTAACGACGAGATAGGTGAGTTGGATAATTAGTCCACTCATGTGACGATCAGATTGTTCGGTGAGCTGACGACTAGACATGTGAGTTGATGATTAGATAGTTGGGTGAGCTGATAATAAGTCTACTCAAGTAATGCTCAGATAGTTGGGTGAGCTGACGACTAGACGGGTGAGTTGATAGTCAACCAAAGTGATGATCATACAGTTGGGTGAGCTGACCACTAGACGGGTAGGTTGATGATTAGTCAACCAAAGTAATGATCATATAGTAGAGTGAGCTGACGAGTAGACGGGTGTGTTGATAGTTAATTAGTAAACCAAAGTGATGATCATATAGTTGGGTGAGCTGACGACTATACGGGTGTGTTGATTGTTAATTAGTCAACCAAAGTGATGATCATATAGTTGGGTAAACTGACGACTAGATGGGTGAGTTGATAATTAGTCAATCAAAGTGATGATCATATAGTTGGGTGAGCTGATGACTAGACGGGTAGATTGATAATTAGTAAACCAAAGTGATGATCATATAGTTGGGTGAACTGATGACTAGACGGGTGAGTTGATAATTAGTCAACCAAAGTGATGATCATATAGTTGGGTGAGCTGAGGACTAGACGGGTAGATTGATATTTAGTAAACCAAAGTGATGATCATATAGTTGGGTGAACTGATGACTAGACGGGTGAGTTGATAATTAGTCAACCAAAGTGATGATCATATAGTTGGGTGAGCTGAGGACTAGACGGGCGAGTTGATGATTAGTCAACCAAAGTGATGATCATATAGTTGGGTGACCTGATGACGAGATGGGTGTGTTGATAATGAATTACTAAACCAAAGTGATGATCATATAGTTGGGTGAACTGATGACTAGATGTGTAAGTTGATTATTAATTAGACAGCCATAGTGATAATCATATAGTTAGGTGAGCTGACGACTAGACGGGTAGGTTGATAATTAGTCAACCAAAGTGATTATCATATAGTTGGGTGAGCTGACGACTAGACGGGTGAGTTGATAATTAGTCAACCAAAGTGATGATCTTATAGTTGGGTGAGCTGACGACTAGACGGGTGAGTGGATAATTAGTCAACCAAAGTGATGATCATATAGTTGGGTGAACTGATGACTAGACGTGTAAGTTGATAATTAATTAGACAGCCATAGTGATAATCATATAGTTAGGTGAGCTGACGACTAGACGGGTAGGTTGATAATTAGTCAACCAAAGTGATTATCATATAGTTGGGCGAGCTGACGAATAGACGGGTGAGTTGATAATTAGTCAACCAAAGTGATGATCTTATAGTTGGGTGAGCTGACAACTAGACGGGTGAGTGGATAATTAGTCAACCAAAGTGATGATCATATAGTTGGGTGAGCTGACAACTAGACGGGTGAGTTAATAATTAATTAGTCAACCAAAGTGATGATCATATAATTGGCTGAGCTGACGGCTAGACGGGTGAGTTGATAATAAGTCAACCAAAGTGATGATCATATAGTTGGGTGAACTGATGACTCGACGGGTGAGTTAAAAATGAATTAGTCAACCAAAGTGATTATCATATAGTTGGGTGAGCTGACGACTAGACGGGTGTGTTGATAATTAAATAGTCAACCAAAGTGATGATCATATAGTTGGGTGAGCTGACGACTAGACGGGTGAGTTGATAATTAGTCAACCAAAATAATGATCATAAAGTTGGGTGAACTGACGACTAGACGGGTGAGTTGATAATTAGTCAACCAAAGTGATGATCATATAGTTGGTTGAGCTGACGACTAGACTGGTGTGTTGATAATTAATTAGTCAACCAAAGTGATTATCATATAGTTGGGTGGGCTGACGACTAGACGGGTGAGTTAATAATTAATTAGTCAACCAAAGTGATGATCATATATTTGGGTGAGCTGATGACTAGACGGGTGAGTTGATAATTAGTCAACCAAAATGATGATCATATAGTTGGGTGAACTGACGACTAGACGGGTGAGTTGATAATTAATTAGTCAACCAAAGTGATGATCATATAGTTGGGTGAACTGATGACTCGACGGGTGAGTTGATATTTATTTAGTCAACCAAAGTGATTATCATATAATTGGGTGAGCTGACGACTAGATGGGTGAGTTGATAATTAGTCAACCAAAGTGATGATCATATAGTTGGGTGAACTGATGACTAGACGTGTAAGTTGATAATTAATTAGACAGCCATAGTGATAATCATATAGTTAGGTGAGCTGACGACTAGACGGGTAGGTTGATAATTAGTCAACCAAAGTGATTATCATATAGTTGGGCGAGCTGACGACTAGACGGGTGAGTTGATAATTAGTCAACCAAAGTGATGATCTTATAGTTGGGTGAGCTGACAACTAGACGGGTGAGTGGATAATTAGTCAACCAAAGTGATGATCATATAGTTGGGTGAGCTGACAACTAGACAGGTGAGTTAATAATTAATTAGTCAACCAAAGTGATGATCATATAATTGGGTGAGCTGACGGCTAGATGGGTGAGTTGATAGTAAGTCAACGAAAGTGATGATCATATAGTTGGGTGAACTGATGACTCGACGGGTGAGTTCAAAATTAATTAGTCAACCAAAGTGATTATTATATAGTTGGGTGAGCTGACGACTAGACGGGTGTGTTGATAATTAATTAGTCAACCAAAGTGATGATCATATAGTTGGGTGAGCTGACGACTACACGGGTGAGTTGATAATTAGTCAACCAAAATAATGATCATAAAGTTGGGTGAACTGACGACTAGACGGGTGAGTTGATAATTAGTCAAACAAAGTGATGATCATATAGTTGGTTGAGCTGACGACTAGACTGGTGTGTTGATAATTAATTAGGCAACCAAAGTGATTAACTTTGGTTGACTAATGGGTGAGCTAGTTCGGTGAGCTGACGACTAGACGGGTGAGTTGATAATTAATTAGTCAACCAAAGTGATGATCATATAGTTGGGTGAACTGATGACTTGACGGGTGAGTTGATATTTATTTAGTCAGCCAAAGTGATTATCATATAGTTGGGTGAGCTGACGACTAGACGGGTGAGTTGATAATTAGTCAACCAAAGTGATGATCATATAGTTGGGTGAACTGACGACTGGACAGGTGAGTTGATAATTAGTCAACCAAAGTGATGATCATATAGTTGGGTGAGCTGACCACTAGACGGGTGAGTTGATAATTAGTCAACCAAAGTGATGATCATATAGTTGGTTGAACTGATGACTCGACGGGTGAGTTGATAATTAATTAGTCAACCAAAATGATGATCATATAGTTGGGTGAACTGATGACTAGACGGGTGAGTTGATAATTAGTCAACCAAAGTGATGATCATATAGTTGGGTGAGCTGACGACTAGACGGGTGAGTTGATAATTAATTAGTCAACCAAAGTGATGATCATATAGTTGGGTGAGCTGACGACTAGACGGGTGAGTTGATAATTAGTCAACCAAAGTGATGATCATATAGTTGGTTGAACTGATGACTCGACGGGTGAGTTGATAATTAATTAGTCAACCAAAATGATGATCATATAGTGGGGTGAGCTGACGACTAGACGGGTGAGTTGATAATTAGTCAACCAAAGTGATGATCATATAGTTGGGTGAGCTGACGACTAGACGGGTGAGTTGATAATTAATTAGTCAACCAAAGTGATGATCATATAGATGGGTGAGTTGATGACTAGATGGGTGAGTTGATAATTAATTTTTTCAACCAAAGTGATGATCATATAGTTGGGTGAGCTGACGACTAGACGGGTGTGTTGATAAATAATTAGTCAACCAAAGTGATGATCATATAGTTGGGTGAGCTGACGACGAGACGGGTGAGTTGATAATTAATTAGTCAACCAAAGTGATGATCATATAGTTGGGTGAGCTGACGACTAGACGGGTGAGTTGATAATTATTTAGTCAACCAAAGTGATGATCATATAGTTGGGTTAGCTGACGACTAGACGGGTGTGTTGATAATTAATTAGTCAACCAAAGTGATGATCATGTAGTTGGGTGAGCTGACGACGAGACGGGTGAGTTGATAATTAATTAGTCAACCAAAGTGATGATCACATAGTTGGGTGAGCTGACGACTAGACGGGTGAGTTGATAATTAGTCAACCAAAGTGATTATCATATAGTTGGGTGAGCTGATGACAAGACGGGTGAGTTGATAATTAATTAGTCAACCAAAGTGATGATCATATAGTTGGGTGAGCTGACGACTAGACGGGTGTGTTGATAATTAGTTAACCAAAGTGATGATCATATAGTTGGGTGGGCTGACGACGAGACGGGTGAGTTGATAATTAATTAGTCAACCAAAGTGATGATCATATAGTTGGGTGAGCTGACGACTAGACGGGTGTGTTGATAATTAGTCAACCAAAGTGATGATCATATACGTGTATTTGGGTGGGCTGACGACGAGACGGGTGAGTTGATAATTAATTAGTCAACCAAAGTGATGATCATATAGTTGGGTGAGCTGACGACTAGACGGGTGAGTTGATAATTAATTAGTCAACCAAAGCGATGATCATATAGTTGGGTGAGCTGACGACTAGACGGGTGTGTTGATAATTAATCAGTCAACCGAAGTGATGATCATATAGTTGGGTGAGCTGAAGACTAGACGGGTGTGTTGATAATTAATTAGTCAACCAAAGTGATGATAATATAGTTGGGTGAGCTGACGACTCCTCGAGTGAGTTGTTAATTATTTAGTCAACCAATGTTATGATCATATAGTTGGGTGAGCTGATGACTAGACGGGTGTGTTGATAATTAATTAGTCAACCAAAGTGATGATCATATAGTTGGGTGAGCTGACAACTAGACGGGTGAGTTGATAATTAGTCAACCAAAATGATGATCATATAGTTGGGTGAGCTGATGACTAGACGGGTGTGTTGATAATTAATTAGTCAACCAAAGTGATGATAATATAGTTGGGTGAGCTGACGACTAGACGGGTGTGTTGATAATTAATTAGTCAATCAAAGTGTTAAACATATAGTTGGTGAGCTGACGACTAGACGGGTGAGTTGATAATTAGTCAACCAAAGTGATGATCATATAGTTGGGTGAGCTGACGACTAGACGGGTGAGTTGATAATTAATTAGTCAACCAAAGTGATGATCATATAGTTGGTGAGCTGACGACTAGACGGGTGAGTTAATAATTAATTACTCAACCAAAGTGATGATCATATAGTTGGGTGACCTGACGACTAGATGGGTGAGTTGATAATTTATTAGTCAACCAAAGTGATGATCATATAGTTGGGTGAGCTGACGACCAGACGGGTGAGTTGATAATTAATTACTCAACCAAAGTGATGATCATATAGTTGGGTGAGCTGACGACTAGACGGGTGTGTTGATAATTAATTAGTCATCCAAAGTGATGGATCATATAGTTGGGTGAGCTGACGACTAGACGGGTGAGTTAATAATTAATTAGTCAACCAAAGTGATGATCATATAATTGGGTGAGCTGACGACTAGACGGGTGAGTTGATAATTAGTCAACCAAAGAGATGATCATATAGTTGGGTGAGCTGACGACTAGATGGGTGAAATGATAATTTA
Organism: Nerophis lumbriciformis; assembly: GCF_033978685.3. Taxonomy (NCBI): domain Eukaryota; kingdom Metazoa; phylum Chordata; class Actinopteri; order Syngnathiformes; family Syngnathidae; genus Nerophis; species Nerophis lumbriciformis. Next base: position 47,778,432 of record NC_084551.2, read on the forward strand.
GTAGTCAACCAAAATGATGATCATATATTTGGGTGAACTGATGACTCGACGGGTGAGTTGATAATTAATTAGTCAACCAAAGTGATGATCATATCGTTGGGTGAACTGATGACTCGACGGGTGAGTTGATAATTAATTAGTCAACCAAAATGATGATCATATAGTTGGATGAGCTGACGACTAGACGGGTGAGTTGATAATTAGTCAACCAAAGTGATGATCATATAGTTGGGTGAGCTGAGGACTAGACGGGCAAGTTGATGATTAGTCAACCAAAGTGATGATCATATAGTTGGGTGACCTGATGACGAGATGGGTGTGTTGATAATGAATTACTAAACCAAAGTGATGATCTTATAGTTGGGTGAGCTGACGACTAGATGGGTGAGTTGATAATTAGTCAACCAAAGTGATGATCATATAGTTGGGTGAACTGATGACTAGACGTGTAAGTTGATAATTAATTAGTCAGCCATAGTGATAATCATATAGTTAGGTGAGCTGACGACTAGACGGTTAGGTTGATAATTAGTCAACCAAAGTGATTATCATATAGTTGGGTGAGCTGACAACTAGACGGTTGAGTTTATAATTAGTCAACCAAAGTGATGATCTTATAGTTGGGTGAGCTGACGACTCCTCGGGTGAGTTGTTAATTATTTAGTCAACCAATGTTATGATCATATAGTTGGGTGAGCTGATGACTAGACGGGTGTGTTGATAATTAATTAGTCAACCAAAGTGATGATCATATAGTTGGGTGAGCTGATGACTAGACGGGTGAGTTGATAATTAGTCAACCAAAATGATGATCATATAGTTGGGTGAGCTGACGACTAGACGGTTGTGTTGATAATTAGTCAACCAAAGTGATGATCATATAGTTGGGTGAGCTGACGACTAGACGGGTGAGTTAATAATTCATTAGTCAACCAAAGTGATGATCATATAGTTGGGTGAGCTGACGACTAGACGGGTGAGTTGATAATTAATTAGTCAACCAAAGTGATGATCATATAGTTGGTGAGCTGACGACTAGACGGGTGAGTTAATAATTAATTAGTCAACCAAAGTGATGATCATATACTTGGGTGAGCTGACGACTAGACGGGTGAGTTGATAATTAATCAACCAAACTGATGATCATATAGTTGGGTGAACTGATGACTCGACGGGTGAGTTGATGATTAATTAGTCAATCAAAGTGATGATCACATAGTTTGGTGAGCTGACGACTAGATGGGTGAGTTGAAAATTTATTAGTCAACCAAAGTGATGATCAAATAGTTGGGTGAGCTGACGACTAGACGGGTGAGTTGATAATTAATTACTCAACCAAAGTGATGATCATATAGTTGGGTGAGCTGACGACTAGACGGGTGTGTTGATAATTAATTAGTCAACCAAAGTGATGATCATATAGTTGGGTGAGCTGACGACTAGACGGGTGAGTTAATAATTATTTAGTCAACCAAAGTTATGATCATATAATTGGGTGAGCTGACGACTAGACGGGTGAGTTGATAATTAACCAACCAAAGTGATGATCATTTAGTTGGGTGAACTGATCACTCGACGGGTGAGTTGATAATTAATTAGTCAACCAAAGAGATGATCATATAGTTGGGTGAGCTGACTACTAGATGGGTGAGTTGATAATTAATTAGTCAACCAAAGTGATGATCATATAGTTGGGTGAACTGATGACTCGACGGGTGAGTTGATAATTAATTAGTCAACCAAAGTGATTATCATGTAGTTGGGTGAGCTGACGACTAGACGGGTGAGTTGATAATTAGTCAACCAAAGTGATGATCATATAGTTGGGTGAGCTGAGGACTAGACGGGCAAGTTGATGATTAGTCAACCAAAGTGATGATCATATAGTTGGGTGACCTGATGACGAGATGGGTGTGTTGATAATGAATTACTAAACCAAAGTGATGATCATATAGTTGGGTGAGCTGACGACTAAATGGGTGAGTTGATTATTAGTCAACCAAAGTGATGATCATATAGTTGGGTGAACTGATGACTAGACGTGTAAGTTGATAATTAATTAGACAGCCATAGTGATAATCATATAGTTAGGTGAGCTGACGACTAGATGGGTAGGTTGATAATTAGTCAACCAAAGTGATTATCATATAGTTGGGCGAGCTGACGAATAGACGGGTGAGTTTATAATTAGTCAACCAAAGTGATGATCTTATAGTTGGGTGAGCTGACGACTAGACGGGTGAGTGGATAATTAGTCAACCAAGGTGATGATCATATAGTTGAGTGAGCTGACGACTAGACGGGCGAGTTGATGATTAGTCAACCAAAGTGATGATCATATAGTTGGGTGAGCTGACAACTAGATGGGTGAGTTAATAATTAATTAGTCAACCAAAGTGATGATCATATAGTTGGGTGAACTGATGACTCGACAGGTGAGTTGATCATTAATTAGTCAACCAAAGTGATGATCAATTAGTTGGGTGAACTGATTACTAGACGTGTAAGTTGATAATTAATTAGACAGCCATAGTGATAATCATATAGTTAGGTGAGCTGACGACTAGACGGGTAGGTTGATAATTAGTCAACCAAAGTGATTATCATATAGTTGGGTGAGCTGACGACTAGACGGGTGAGTTGATAATTAGTCAACCAAAGTGATGATCTTATAGTTGAGTTAGCTGACGACTAGACGGGTGAGTGGATAATTAGTCAACCAAAGTGATTATCATATAGTTGGGTGAGCTGACGACTAGACGGGTGAGTTGATAATTAGTCAACCAAAGTGATGATCTTATAGTTGGGTGAGCTGACGACTAGACGGGTGAGTGGATAATTAGTCAACCAAAGTGATGATCATATAGTTGGGTGAGTTGACAACTAGACGGGTGAGTTGATAATTAGTCAACCAAAGTGATGATCTTATAGTTGGGTGAGCTGACGACTAGATGGGTGAGTGGATAATTAGTCAACCAAAGTGATGATCATATAGTTGGGTGAGCTGACGACTAGACGGGCGAGTTGATGATTAGTCAACCAAAGTGATGATCATATAGTTGGGTGAACTGAAGACTAGACGTGTAAGTTGATAATTAATTAGACAGCCATAGTGATGATCATATAGTTGGGTGAGCTGACGACTAGACGGGTGAGTTGATAATTAATTAGTCAACCAAAGTGATGATCATATACTTGGGTGAGCTGACGACTAGACGGGTGAGTTGATAATCAACCAAACTGATGATCATATAGTTGGGTGAACTGATGACTCGACGGGTGAGTTGATGATTAATTAGTCAATCAAAGTGATGATCACATAGTTTGGTGAGCTGACGACTAGATGGGTGAGTTGAAAATTTATTAGTCAACCAAAGTGATGATCATATAGTTGGGTGAGCTGACAACTAGACGGGTGAGTTGATAATTAATTACTCAACCAAAGTGATGATCATATAGTTGGGTGAGCTGACGACTAGACGGGTGTGTTCATAATTAATTAGTCAACCAAAGTGATGATCATATAGTTGGGTGAGCTGACGACTAGACGGGTGAGTGAATAATTATTTAGTCAACCAAAGTTATGATCATATAATTGGGTGAGCTGACGACTAGACGGGTGAGTTGATAATTAACCAACCAAAGTGATGATCATTTAGTTAGGTGAACTGATCACTCGACGGGTGAGTTGATAATTAATTAGTCAACCAAAGAGATGATCTTATAGTTGGGTGAGCTGACTACTAGATTGGTGAGTTGATAATTAATTACTCAACCAAAATGATGATCATATAGTTGGGTGAACTGATGACTCGACGGGTGAGTTGATAATTAATTAGCCAACCAAAGTGATGATCATAAAGTTGGGTGAACTGATGACTCGACGGGTGAGTTGATAATTAATTAGTCAACCAAAGTGATTATCATGTAGTTGGGTGAGCTGACGACTAGACGGGTGAGTTGATAATTAGTCAACCAAAGTGATGATCATATAGTTGGGTGAGCTGAGGACTAGACGGGGGAGTTGATGATTAGTCAACCAAAGTGATGATCATATAGTTGGGTGACCTGATGACGAGATGGGTGTGTTGCTAATGAATTACTAAACCAAAGTGATGATCATATAGTTGGGTGAGCTGACGACTAAATGGGTGAGTTGATTATTAGTCAACCAAAGTGATGATCATATAGTTGGGTGAACTGATGACTAGACGTGTAAGTTGATAATTAATTAGACAGCCATAGTGATAATCATATAGTTAGGTGAGCTGACGACTAGACGGGTAGGTTGATAATTAGTCAACCAAAGTGATTATCATATAGTTGGGCGAGCTGACGAATAGACGGGTGAGTTTATAATTAGTCAACCAAAGTGATGATCTTATAGTTGGGTGAGCTGACGACTAGACGGGTGAGTGGATAATTAGTCAACCAAGGTGATGATCATATAGTTGGGTGAGCTGACGACTAGACGGGTGAGTTAATAATTAATTAGTCAACCAAAGTGATGATCATATAGTTGGGTGAGCTGACGACTAGACGGGTGAGTTGATAATTTATTAGTCAACCAAAGTTATGATCATATAGTTGGGTGAGCTGACGACTAGACGGGTGTGTTGATAATTAAATAGTCAACCAAAGTGATGATCATATAGTTGGGTGAGCTGACGACTAGACGGATGAGTTGATAATTAGTCAACCAAAGTGATGATCATAAAGTTGGGTGAGCTGACTGCTAGACGGGTGAGTTGATAATTAGTCAACCAAAGTGATGATCATATAGTTGGTTGAGCTGACGACTAGACTGGTGTGTTGATAATTAATTAGTCAACCAAAGTGATTATCATATAGTTGGGTGGGCTGACGACTAGACGGGTGAGTTGATAATTAGTCAACCAAAATGATGATCATATAGTTGGGTGAGCTGACGACTAGACGAGTGAGTTGATAATTAATTAGTCAACCAAAGTGATGATCATATAGTTGGGTGAACTGATGACTCGACTGGTGAGTTGATATTTATTTAGTCAACCAAAGTGATTATCATATAGTTGGGTGAGCTGACGACCAGACGGGTGAGTTGATAATTAGTCAACCAAAGTGATGATCATATAGTTGGGTGAACTGACGACTAGACAGGTGAGTTGATAATTAGTCAACCAAAGTGATGATCATATAGTTGGGTGAGCTGACGACTAGACGGGTGAGTTGATAATTAGTCAACCAAAGTGATGATCATATAGTTGGGTGAACTGATGACTCGACGGGTGAGTTGATAATTAATTAGTCAACCAAAGTGATGATCATATAGTTGGGTGATCTGATGACTAGACGGGTGAGTTGATAATTAGTCAACCAAAGTGATGATCATATAGTTGGGTGAGCTGACGACTAGATGGGTGAGTTGATAATTAATTAGTCAACCAAAGTGATGATCATATAGATGGGTGAGTTGATGACTAGACGGGTGAGATGATAATTAATTTTTTCATCCAAAGTGATGATCATATAGTTGGGTGAGCTGACGACTAGACGGGTGAGTTGATAATTAATTAGTCAACCAAAGTGATGATCATATAGTTGGGTGAGCTGACGACTAGATGGGTGTGTTGATAATTAATTAGTCAACCAAAGTGATGATCATATAGTTGGGTGAGCTGACGACTAGACGGGTGTGTTGATAATAAATTAGTCAACCAAAGTGATGATCATATAGTTGGGTGAGCTGATGACTAGACGGGTGTGTTGATGATTAATTAGTCAACCATAGTGATGATCATATAGTTGGGTGAGCTGATGACTAGACGGGTGAGTTGATGATTAGTCAACCAAAGTGATGATCATATAGTTGGGTGAGCTGACGACGAGATGGGTGTATTGATAATGAATTAGTAAACCAAAGTGATGATCACATAGTTGGGTGAGCTGATGACTAGACGGGTGAGTTGATAATTAATTAGTCAACCAAAATGATGATCATATAGTTGGGTGAGCTGACGACTAGACGGATGAGTTGATAATTAGTCAACCAAAGTGATGATCATAAAGTTGGGTGAGCTGACTGCTAGACGGGTGAGTTGATAATTAGTCAACCAAAGTGATGATCATATAGTTGGTTGAGCTGACGACTAGACTGGTGTGTTGATAATTAATTAGTCAACCAAAGTGATTATCATATAGTTGGGTGGGCTGACGACTAGACGGGTGAGTTGATAATTAGTCAACCAAAATGATGATCATATAGTTGGGTGAGCTGACGACTAGACGAGTGAGTTGATAATTAATTAGTCAACCAAAGTGATGATCATATAGTTGGGTGAACTGATGACTCGACTGGTGAGTTGATATTTATTTAGTCAACCAAAGTGATTATCATATAGTTGGGTGAGCTGACGACCAGACGGGTGAGTTGATAATTAGTCAACCAAAGTGATGATCATATAGTTGGGTGAACTGACGACTAGACAGGTGAGTTGATAATTAGTCAACCAAAGTGATGATCATATAGTTGGGTGAGCTGACGACTAGACGGGTGAGTTGATAATTAGTCAACCAAAGTGATGATCATATAGTTGGGTGAACTGATGACTCGACGGGTGAGTTGATAATTAATTAGTCAACCAAAGTGATGATCATATAGTTGGGTGATCTGATGACTAGACGGGTGAGTTGATAATTAGTCAACCAAAGTGATGATCATATAGTTGGGTGAGCTGACGACTAGATGGGTGAGTTGATAATTAATTAGTCAACCAAAGTGATGATCATATAGATGGGTGAGTTGATGACTAGACGGGTGAGATGATAATTAATTTTTTCATCCAAAGTGATGATCATATAGTTGGGTGAGCTGACGACTAGACGGGTGAGTTGATAATTAATTAGTCAACCAAAGTGATGATCATATAGTTGGGTGAGCTGACGACTAGATGGGTGTGTTGATAATTAATTAGTCAACCAAAGTGATGATCATATAGTTGGGTGAGCTGACGACTAGACGGGTGTGTTGATAATAAATTAGTCAACCAAAGTGATGATCATATAGTTGGGTGAGCTGATGACTAGACGGGTGTGTTGATGATTAATTAGTCAACCATAGTGATGATCATATAGTTGGGTGAGCTGATGACTAGACGGGTGAGTTGATGATTAGTCAACCAAAGTGATGATCATATAGTTGGGTGAGCTGACGACGAGATGGGTGTATTGATAATGAATTAGTAAACCAAAGTGATGATCACATAGTTGGGTGAGCTGATGACTAGACGGGTGAGTTGATAATTAATTAGTCAACCAAAATGATGATCATATAGTTGGGTGAGCTGACGACTAGACGGGTGAGTTGATAATTAATTCGTCAACCAAAGTGATAATCATATAGTTGGGTGAGCTGATGACTAGATGGGTGAGTTGATAATTAATTAGTCAACCAAAATGATGATCATATAGTTAGGTGAGCTGACGACTAGACGGGTGAGTTGATAATAAATTAGTCAACCAAAGTGATGATCATATAGTTGGGTGAGCTGACGACTAGACGGGTGAGTTGATAATTAATTAGTCAACCAAAGTGATGATCATATAGTTGGGTGAGCTGACGACTAGACGGGTGTGTTGATAATTAATTAGTCAACCAAAGTGATGATCATATAGTTGGGTGAGCTGACGACTAGACGGCTGTGTTGATAATAAATTAGTCAACCAAAGTGATGATCATATAGTTGGGTGAGCTGACGACTAGACGGGTGTGTTGATAATTAATTAGTCAACCAAAGTGATGATCATATAGTTGGGTGAGCTGACGACTAGACGGGTGTGTTGATAATAAATTAGTCAACCAAAGTGATGATCATATAGTTGGGTGAGCTGATGACTAGACGGATGTGTTGATAATTAATTAGTCAACCATAGTGATGATCATATAGTTGGGTGAGCTGATGACTAGACGGGTGAGTTGATGATTAATTAGTCAACCAAAGTGATGATCATATAGTTGGGTGAGCTGACGACGAGATGGGTGTATTGATAATGAATTAGTAAACCAAAGTGATGATCACATAGTTGGGTGAGCTGATGACTAGACGGGTGAGTTGATAATTAATTAGTCAACCAAAATGATGATCATATAGTTGGGTGAGCTGATGACTAGATGGGTGAGTTGATAATTAGTCAACCAAAATGATGATCATATAGTTGGGTGAGCTGACGACTAGACGGGTGAGTTGATAATAAATTAGTCAACCAAAGTGATGATCATATAGTTGGGTGAGCTGACGACGAGACGGGTGAGTTGATAATTAATTAGTCAACCAAAGTGATGATCATATAGTTGGGTTAGCTGACGACTAGACGGGTGAGTTGATAATTAATTAGTCAACCAAAATGATTATCATATAGTTGGGTGAGCTGACGACTAGACGGGTGAGTTGATAATTAATTAGTCAACCAAAGTGATTATCATATAGTTGGGTGAACTGATGACTCGACGGGTGAGTTGATAATTAATTAGTCAACCAAAGTGATGATAATATAGTTGGGTGAGCTGACGACTAGACGGGTGTGTTGATAATTAATTAGTCCACCAAAGTGTTAAACATATAGTTGGTGAGCTGACGACTAGACGGGTGAGTTGATAATTAGTCAACCAAAATGATGATCATATAGTTGGGTGAGCTGATGACTAGACAGGTGTGTTGATAATTAATTAGTCAACCAAAGTGATTATCATATAGTTGGGTGAGCTGACGACTAGACGGGTGAGTTGATAATTAGTCAACTAAAGTGATGATCATATAGTTGGGTGAACTGACGACTAGACGGGTGAGTTGATAATTAATTAGTCAACCAAAGTGATGTACATATAATTGGGTGAGCTGACGACTAGACGGGTGAGTTGATAATTAGTCAACCAAAGTGATGATCATATAGTTGGGTGAACTGACGACTAGGCGGGTGAGTTGATAATTAATTAGTCAACCAAAATGATGATCATATAGTTGGGTGAGCTGACGACTAGACGGGTGAGTTGATAATTAATTAGTCAACCAAAGTGATGATCATATAGTTGGGTGAACTGATGACTCGACGGGTGAGTTGATAATTAATTAGTCAACCAAAGTGATGATCATATAGTTGGGTGAACTGATGACTCGACGGGTGAGTTGATAGATAATTAGTCAACCAAAGTGATGATCATATAGTTGGGTGAGCTGACGACTAGACGGGTGAGTTGATAATTAATTAGTCAACCAAAATGTTGATCATATAGTTGGGTGAGCTGATGACTAGACGGGTGTGTTGAGAATTCTCCTGGTGAAGTGTCGGGGTTGCAGCTTTTAGTGGCCTTAAATGACCTCCAGGAGCCTCTGAGAGCTTCAGCTTGAGGTCATCCAGTAAATATCAGATGTTCAAGGTTCGACTCCCAGCGGCTCGAGCCACTAAATCAAGAGGCGCCCCTTCAAAGCCTGCGAGCGTTTGACCGCGACACGCACCCTCTCGGCCGCCATGTGTGTCGTCCTCTCGGGCTAAGTGGCGAGCAGAGTCGCGGAGAAGAACGACGTCTCCTTCGTACCGCCTCAGAACTTGTTCTCTGGACGTCACAAGGAAATTTAGTGCGCGGCGCCGTTCCCGAAAAGGGGTCAGAGGTTCCCCCGCCATTCATCAGGGGGGGCGGGGGGGGACTCCCGTCCTCGGAGAAAGAGCTGCGTGGGGAGAAAAAAATGCAAGCTCGGCAGACTGCGATCGAAGCTGGCTCAGGAAATGCGACGTGACCTGAGCCAACAACGTCCACCAGCTGATTGGTGTTTTGCTTTTCAAGTGCAAACGCGGGAGTCCCGCGTTTGCAAGTATATGATCATCACTTTGGTTGCCTAATTAATTACCAACACACCCGTCTAGTCGTCAGCTCACCCAACTATATGATCATCACTTTGGTTGACTAATGAATTATTAACTCACCCGTCTAGTCGTCAGCTCACCCAACTATATGATCATCACTTTGGTTGACTAATGAATTATTAACTCACCCGTCTAGTCGTCAGCTCACCCAACTATATGATCATCACTTTGGTTGACTAATTATCAACTCACCCGTCTAGTCGTCAGCTCACCCAATTATACGATCATCACTTTGGTTGACTAATTAATTATCAACACACCCGTCTAGTCATCAACTCACCCATCTATATGATCATCACTTTGATCGACTAAATAATTATCAACTCACCCGTCTAGTCATCAGCTCACCCAATTATATGATCATCACTTTGGTTGACTAATTAATTATTAACTCACCCGTCTAGTCGTCAGCTCACCCAACTATATGATAATCACTTTGGTTGACTAATTAATTATCAACACACCCGTCTAGTCGTCAGCTCACCCAACTTTATGATCATTATTTTGGTTGACTAATTATCAACTCACCCGTCTAGTCATCAGCTCACCCAAGTATATGATCATCACTTTGGTTGACTAATTATCCACTCACCCGTCTAGTCGTCAGCTCACCCAACTATATGATCATCACTTTGGTTGACTAATTATCAACTCACCCGTCTAGTCATCAGCTCACCCAACTATATGATCATCACTTTGGTTGACTAATTAATTATTAACTCACCCGTCTAGTCGTCAGCTCACCCAACTATATGATCATCACTTTGGTTGACTAATTATCAACTCACCCGTCTAGTCGTCAGCTAGCCCAACTATATCATCATCACTTTGGTTGACTAATTAATTATCAACACACCCGTCTAGTCATCAGTTCACCCAACTATATGATCATCACTTTGGTTGACTAATTAATTATCAACTCACCCGTCTAGTCGTCAGCTCACCCAACTATATGATCATCACTTTGGTTGACTAATGAATTATTAACTCACCCGTCTAGTCGTCAGCTCACCCAACTATATGATCATCACTTTGGTTGACTAATTATCAACACAACCGTCTAGTCGTCAGCTCACCCAACTATATGATCATCATTTTGGTTGACTAATTATCAACTCACCCGTCTAGTCATCAGCTCACCCAACTATATGATCATCACTTTGGTTGACTAATTAATTATTAACTCACCCGTCTAGTCGTCAGCTCACCCAACTACATGATCATCACTTTGGTTGACTAATTAATTATCAACACACCAGTCTAGTCGTCAGCTCGCCCAACTATATGATCATCACTTTGGTTCACTAATTATCAACTCACCCGTCTAGTCGTCAGCTCACCCAACTATATCATCATCACTTTGGTTGACTAATTAATTATCAACACACCCGTCTAGTCATCAACTCACCCATCTATATGATCATCACTTTGGTTGACTAAATAATTATCAACTCACCCGTCTAGTCGTCAGCTCACCCAACTATATGATCATCACTTTGGTTGACTAATGAATTATTAACTCACCCGTCTAGTCGTCAGCTCACCCAACTATATGATCATCACTTTGGTTGACTAATTATCAACACAACCGTCTAGTCGTCAGCTCACCCAACTATATGATCATCATTTTGGTTGACTAATTATCAACTCACCCGTCTAGTCATCAGCTCACCCAACTATATGATCATCACTTTGGTTGACTAATTAATTATTAACTCACCCGTCTAGTCGTCAGCTCACCCAACTACATGATCATCACTTTGGTTGACTAATTAATTATCAACACACCAGTCTAGTCGTCAGCTCGCCCAACTATATGATCATCACTTTGGTTCACTAATTATCAACTCACCCGTCTAGTCGTCAGCTCACCCAACTATATCATCATCACTTTGGTTGACTAATTAATTATCAACACACCCGTCTAGTCATCAACTCACCCATCTATATGATCATCACTTTGGTTGACTAAATAATTATCAACTCACCCGTCTAGTCGTCAGCTCACCCAACTATATGATCATCACTTTGGTTGACTAATGAATTATTAACTCACCCGTCTAGTCGTCAGCTCACCCAACTATATGATCATCACTTTGGTTGACTAATTATCAACACAACCGTCTAGTCGTCAGCTCACCCAACTATATGATCATCATTTTGGTTGACTAATTATCAACTCACCCGTCTAGTCATCAGCTCACCCAACTATATGATCATCACTTTGGTTGACTAATTAATTATTAACTCACCCGTCTAGTCGTCAGCTCACCCAACTACATGATAATCACTTTGGTTGACTAATTAATTATCAACACACCAGTCTAGTCGTCAGCTCACCCAACTATATGATCATCACTTTGGTTGACTAATTATCAACTCACCCGTCTAGTCGTCAGCTCACCCAACTATATCATCATCACTTTGGTTGACTAATTCATTATCAACACACCCGTCTAGTCATCAACTCACCCATCTATATGATCATCACTTTGGTTGACTAAATAATTATCAACTCACCCATCTAGTCGTCAGCTCACCCAACTATTTGATCATCACTTTGGTTGGGCGACGTCCATCAGGGGGCGCCACGCCAGTGCCACAAATGTTGGGGGGGAAAAAGAAAAAAAAAATGTTGGTACCAATATTTCTATATACAAAAAATAATCCCACGTTAATTAAAATGCAAAGTAAAGCCTATTTAATAGAAATATTATTTGTTACAACATTCCGCCCCCCCCCCCCCCCCCCCCCCCCGCACGGTGCGCCCCCTCCCTTCCCGTATCATGACTCTTTTTGGACGTCACCACATCAAAAAATCAACACAAGATGTCAAAACGGCCAAAACTGTCAAGTGCCCAGGGAAGAAAAAAGAGAAAAGAAGAGGAGGTATACCCGGGGGGCTATGATGAGTAACCAGGGTGAGTTTCATGTCTCTATGACCTTCCTAACCAGAGATAGATGGGGGGTGCATTCTATGGCAGGTGGGTAATGCACCCCCCTATAACTCCACTTCTGGTAGTCCAATTTTCACATGGTTTTCAATGTATACTGCGGGGGCTATGATGAGTAACCAGGGTGAGTTTCATGTCTCCAGGACCTTCCTAGCCAGAGATAGATGGGGGGTGCATTCTGTGGCAGGTGGGTAATGCACCCCCCCATAACTCCACTTTTGGTAGTCCAATTTTCACATGGTTTTCAATGTATACTGCGGGGGCTATGATGAGTAACCAGGGTAAGTTTCATGTCTCTAGGACCTTCCTAGCCAGAGATAGATGGGGGGTGCATTCTGTGGCAGGTGGGTAATGCACCCCCCATAACTCCACTTCTGGTAGTCTGATCATCACATGGTTTTCAGTGTATACCGGGGGGGCTATGATGAGTAACCAGGGTAAGTTTCATGTCTCTAGGACCTTCCTAGCCAGAGATAGATGGGGGGTGCATTCTGTGGCAGGTGGGTAATGTACCCCCCCATAACTCCGCCTCTGGTACTTCGGGTACTTTTGGTAACGTTATTTGTGAATGTTCAATTTGAAACTTCTTAAAACCAAATCAAAGGTAGATATCAGATGCATTTATTTATTTATTCATCCATCCACCCATGAGCTCCTTAAAGTTAAAGAAAATGTCATATTTTTAAAATACGAGTATTGGATCACGACAACACGTCGAATGAAGCAGCAAACATTCGTTCTCCTTGATGTCTCTAAAAAAGTACATATAGAGGTTTACTTTGGTGTACATATTCTTTACAGTATAGCTGTCAATTAGACAATACTACATTTTCGGGACAGCAAATATTCCAATATTAATTGGTTATTGTTTTCGCCTTATCTGATCTAATGACGGCGAAATCATTAAATGCTCACAATTTGGAATCCATCCACAAGTAAGGATAATTTCACTTTGTGTACTTTATTATGCCGAAAGAGGCGATTTCAGCCACTTGAATGACGGCGAAATCATTAAGGCTCACAATTTTTAATTCATCCACAAGTAAAGCACAAGTAAAGAAAACTTGGATTATTTCACTTTATGTACTTTTTTATGCCGAAAGAGGCGATTTAAAAGAGGCGATTTCAGCCAACAGCCGAGTTTAGATATACTTTTCAAGACGAGTGACGCAACCGAGTGACGTAAGCGCGCTCCCGCGTCAGGGGGTGCATATTATGGCAGGGGTGCGTTTTCCGGCACAACACCGGGCCTGCGCGGGAGTGACAGCCGGCAGGGCGGGACGCGACTCCGATGCTAAAAGGTCGGCCGCCGTTCCGCGGGGACGTCAGTTGGAAATGGAAAAGCGAGAGAGAAAAAGAGGCAAAGCAAAACCATGTGTGCGACTTTCCACAGCTTTTCCACTCGGTGCCGATAGCCGCCATTACTGTCAATTAGCGGAACATGTGGCCTGCTGGAACATGACTAATAACGAGGCGTTATGTAAGCGCGGCGGTCGGAGGCGGGGCCCGCCGGGTCTCCGGGCATGGTCATTATCAGACATCTCCTGATGGGGCGTCTTTTGGGAAGCCTAATTGTCTTTGTCTCCAGAATGAAATGGCGGTCCTATGAGTCATGTCACCCGCTTGGATGAGTTACTGTCTCCTGATTGCTGTCCTCTCCTGATGCCAGAGGGTTAATTAAAGATGTTTACGCTCACATCCAGCCACGTCCACTGGGGAAGAGCGACGACAAGTTTCCATGGTGGACTCTTTTGTGGTCAGGCGTGTAGATTTGTTTGCGCGATGGCGGCGCTCGGGAATGCGTCGTTTCTCCCGAAGGACGGGCCCCAAAGTTCCGGGTTGTAGCGAGCCTTTAGGAATCTCTTTGTAAATCACAGCGCTCTTCGCCTTTCTGCCGAGTCAAGAAGGTGACGCTCGGTCGAGGTCACGCTCAGTTGAGGCGGTCGTAAATAAGCAAACGCCTTTTCCAAAAATGTGGTCCGAATGACGGCGGTGCTCAGTTGACATGAACGCAAGTGTTTGTCTCTGTGTTGATCCTTCTACGACAGGGGTGTCAAACTCAAATACAGAGTGGGCCAAAATGTAAAACTGAACAATGCCGTGGGCCAAGGTTGAACAAATTAACCTTTGAATAGGGACCCAAACTAAATTTGCATTGAATATTGAACAAGCAAGGCTTATATAACTTTATAGTGACATGCAAAATCGAGTTTCAAATAATAATTAAAGCTGCAAGCAGCGATGGACGGGACCTACTTTGAGGGCTCATAAATTCCAAACCGGAGCAGTAATTAAAACTCTTTCATCAACTTTTAATCAGAAGGGTTCAATCTCTCTCCTGTGCTAATTTGAAGCCGACACGACAAACGCGCTCAGAGGAGATAATGTTTGAAAAAAGGTGACTGTTTTTACACAACTTTTGTTTTGAAGGGGCAATTGCAAACTTCCTGTTGATTTTTGCTGGGGGTTGTCAATATATGAAATGTAGGTCTAAGTGAGACCTACATAGAGGTTTTTGTTTCATGTCTCTACGACATTCTTACTGGGAGTTAGAGGCAGTTTTGTCTGTGTTTTCTTCCTAGAGGGCACAAGAGCGCAATTTTGAGTTTTGGGGTTTGGTTTTTTGATTAGATCGCAATTTTCGCCAGTCCTGATGTGTGTGTCCAATTTGGTGAGTTTTGAAGCATGTTAAGGGGGTCAAATTACAGCTCAAAGAGGCGGCGTTATAATAATAAAACGCTAGAAATTCAATAGGGTCCTCTGTCCCAAAGGGACTCGGTCCCTAATAATAAAAAAATATCAATGGCATCTCAAATACAATTTAAATAAAAATTGAATGCCTCTTTTCTATTTGCAGCCTTCTGAGGTAAATATCAACATTAACTTTTTCCACAGGCTAATAAATTTGAAAATAAAATAAACCAACCATTCAGGACTTTAAACTGCTCAGTTTGCAACACACTGATCTAATCTGATGTGCCCAAGCCAGATACCTGCCATCTTTTCTTGGATGCTAGTTCATTAATGTCGGGGCTCAGGCTTTGAGCTGAGGCAACCTTCATTATATCTCGTAGTCCACCCGGACCACAGTCTTGGGGGCGTGCCTTAAAGGCACTACCTTTAACGTCCTCTACGAGTTGTCGTCACGTCAGCTTTTTCTTCCATTCTAACAACGTGCCGGCCCAGTCACAAGATATGTGCGGCTTCTGTACGCACACACACGTGAATGCAAAGCACACTTGATCAACGGCGATACAGGTTACACTGAGGGTGGCCGTATAAACAACTTTAACACTGTTAGAAATATACGCCACGCTGTGAATCCACACCAAACAAGAAAGACAAACACATTTCGGGAGAACATCCGCACCGTAAGACACCATAAACATGACAGAACAAATACCCAGAACCCTTTGCAGCACTAACTCTTCCGGGACGCTACAAAATACGCCCCCTCCCACACACACACACACACACACACCTTGTAGCGTCCCGGAAGAGTTAGTGCTGCAAAGGATTCTGGGTATTTGTTCTGTTGTGTTTATGTTGTGTTACGGTGCGGATGTTCTCCCGAAATGTGTATATAATCGGCGGGCCAGCTCTAGTGTTAATTTGATATCGCCTCAAGGGCCAAGTGAAATTACACGGCGGGCCAAATTTTGCCCGCGGGCCAGAGTTTGACACCCATGTTCTATGACCTTGAAGTACTGTGTTTTTCCCTCATGTGTATATGTATATATATGTATATATAAATATATATATATATATAATGTATGTATATGGTGTATATATATGTATATATATATATGTATGTATATATATAATATATATTAGGGGTGTGGGAAAAAATCGATTCGAATTCGAATCGCGATTCTCACATTGTGCGATTCAGAATCGATTCTCATTTTTTAAAAATCGATTTATTTATTTTAATTTATTTATTTTTTAATTCTTTTTATTAATCAATCAAAACAATACACAGCAATACCATAACAATGCAATCCAATTCCAAAACCAAACCCGACCCAGCAACACTCAGAACTGCAATAAACAGAGCAATTGAGAGGAGACACAAACACAACACAGAACAAACTAAAAGTAGTACTATCCAGGTGAGAGGCATGATTTATAATCGAGATCTAACTTTCACCAGCTCAGAGGCAATGCAGCAGCTCACCTGTTCAATATGTCAATATAGCAGCATGGATCTAGTTAGCTCTCTGTGATCACGGTGCCACTAAATGTAGTTTGTCTGTGTTAGTGATTCTAATTACAATATTGCTAATACTTCAGGTCTCAAGATGTTAATGGAGTATTGTTGGTGTTTTCGTCCTGGTCATGGAACTGTGGACCAGCTCTATACTCTCGGCAGGGTCCTTGAGGGTGCATGGGAGTTTGCCCAACCAGTCTACATGTGCTTTGTGGACTTGGAGAAGGCATTCGACCGTGTCCCTCGGGAAGTCCTGTGGGGAGTGCTCAGAGAGTATGGGGTTTCGGACTGTCTGATTGTGGCGGTCCGCTCCCTGTATGATCGTGTCAGAGCTTGGTCCGCATTGCCGGCAGTAAGTCGGACACGTTTCCAGTGAGGGTTGGACTCCGCCAAGGCTGCCCTTTGTCACCGGTTCTGTTCATAACTTTCATGGACAGAATTTCTAGGCACAGTCAAGGCGTTGAGGGGATCAGGTTTGGTGGCTGCAGGATTAGGTCTCTGCTTTTTGCAGATGATGTGGTCCTGATGGCTTCATCTGGCCAGGATCTTCAGCTCTCACTGGATCGGTTCGCAGCTGAGTGTGAAGCGACTGGGATGAGAATCAGCACCTTCAAATCCGAGTCCATGGTTCTCGTCCGGAAAAGGGTGGAGTGCCATCTCCGGGTTGGGGAGGAGATCTTGCCCCAAGTGGAGGAGTTCAAGTACCTCGGGGTCTTGTTCACGAGTGGGGGAAGAGTGGATCGTGAGATCGACAGGCGGATCGGTGCGGCGTCTTCAGTAATGCGGACGCTGTATCGGTCTGTTGTGGTGAAGAAAGAGCTGAGTCGGAAGGCAAAGCTCTCAATTTACCGGTCGATCTACGTTCCCATCCTCACCTATGGTCATGAGCTTTGGGTTATGACCGAAAGGACAAGATCACGAGTACAAGCGGCCGGGTGGCGGGGCTCTCCCTTAGAGATAGGGTGAGAAGCTCTGTCATCCAGGGGGAGCTCAAAGTAAAGCCGCTGCTCCTCCACATGGAGAGGAGCCAGATGTGGTGGTTCGGGCATCTGGTCAGGATGCCACCCGAGCGCCTCCCTAGGGAGGTGTTTAGGGCACGTCCGACCGGTAGGAGGCCACGGGGAAGACCCAGGACACGTTGGAAAGACTATCTCTCCCGGCTGGCCTGGGAACGCCTCGGGATCCCCCGGGAGGAGCTGGACGAAGTGGCTGGGGAGAGGGAAGTCTGGGCTTCCCTGCTTAGGCTGCTGCCCCCGCGACCCGACCTCGGATAAGCGGAAGAAGATGGATGGATGGATGGATGTTGGTGTTTTTTTCGAGGGCTTTCTGGGTGCAACACAGTACTCCCAATAGCTGCATTGTTACCCGCCAAATTTTACGACCTAGATTGCTTTCAACAAAGAAAAACAAAGGTTTTCTTGTCTTACATAATGATTGTGAATGATGCAAAAATTCCCCTTAAAAGCGCAGTTACCCTTAAAGAAACAGAGTTGAGATGCCATCTACTGTACGGGGTTTGAACGACACTGTGACCGACTCACGCCGTCGTGCGGGTTCTCAGGACCATCAAGGAAGGACATTGCTTCGAGCATGGTTGACTTTATTTTATTTTTCAATAAAACCTCAAGTCTCAGGTCGCATCGCTTTCCAGCTCCTTCCTCTTCCACTGCTCGTTCTCCCGGTCCCTTTTTAGCCGGCCGCGTCTTCTGCGTCTCGCTCTCGGTCGCTTCCGCTCTGCATCCACTGCTTGCTCTCCAACTCCATCTCCCTCGTCGTTCTCGGCTGTCGTGCTTTTACACCCTCAGCAGGGATTACTCAATTGCCTCCATATTTATGAGCACCACTATAATGGATAACCGTTTTATTGACATTCAGACTTTACTTAAATCAATAACTGAGCGGCATCTCCTCATCCGGAAACAACAAGGCCGGAAATGTGTCCCATGAAAAACTGTCCGACCGGAACTCTAATAACTAAAGTTCGTCAGGTGAATAATGTAAACTCACTACACCGGTATGTTTTAGCGCTTTCATGGCAAGTTTACTGACATACAGGTAAAAGCCAGTAAATTAGAATATTTTGAAAAACTTGATTTATTTCAGTAATTGCATTCAAAAGGTGTAACTTGTACATTATATTTATTCATTGCACACAGACTGATGCATTCAAATGTTTATTTCATTTCATTTTGATGATTTGAAGTGGCAACAAATGAAAATCCAAAATTCCGTGTGTCACAAAATTAGAATATTACTTAAGGCTAATACAAAAAAGGGATTTTTAGAAATGTTGGCCAACTGAAAAGTATGAAAATGAAAAATATGAGCATGTACAATACTCAATACTTGGTTGGAGCTCCTTTTGCCTCAATTACTGCGTTAATGCGGCGTGGCATGGAGTCGATGAGTTTCTGGCACTGCTCAGGTGTTATGAGAGCCCAGGTTGCTCTGATAGTGGCCTTCAACTCTTCTGCGTTTTTGGGTCTGGCATTCTGCATCTTCCTTTTCACAATACCCCACAGATTTTCTATGGGGCTAAGGTCAGGGGAGTTGGCGGGCCAATTTAGAACAGAAATACCATGGTCCGTAAACCAGGCACGGGTAGATTTTGCGCTGTGTGCAGGCGCCAAGTCCTGTTGGAACTTGAAATCTCCATCTCCATAGAGCAGGTCAGCAGCAGGAAGCATGAAGTGCTCTAAAACTTGCTGGTAGACGGCTGCGTTGACCCTGGATCTCAGGAAACAGAGTGGACCGACACCAGCAGATGACATGGCACCCCAAACCATCACCCAACCATGCAAATTTTGCATTTCCTTTGGAAATCGAGGTCCCAGAGTCTGGAGGAAGACAGGAGAGGCACAGGATCCACGTTGCCTGAAGTCTAGTGTAAAGTTTCCACCATCAGTGATGGTTTGGGGTGCCATGTCATCTGCTGGTGTCGGTCCACTCTGTTTCCTGAGATCCAGGGTCAACGCAGCCGTCTACCAGCAAGTTTTAGAGCACTTCATGCTTCCTGCTGCTGACCTGCTCTATGGAGATGGAGATTTCAAGTTCCAACAGGACTTGGCGCCTGCACACAGCGCAAAATCTACCCGTGCCTGGTTTACGGACCATGGTATTTCTGTTCTAAATTGGCCCGCCAACTCCCCTGACCTTAGCCCCATAGAAAATCTGTGGGGTATTGTGAAAAGGAAGATGCAGAATGCCAGACCCAAAAACGCAGAAGAGTTGAAGGCCACTATCAGAGCAACCTGGGCTCTCATAACACCTGAGCAGTACCAGAAACTCATCGACTCCATGCCACGCCGCATTAACGCAGTAATTGAGGCAAAAGGAGCTCCAACCAAGTATTGAGTATTGTACATGCTCATATTTTTCATTTTCATACTTTTCAGTTGGCCAACATTTCTAAAAATCCCTTTTTTGTATTAGCCTTAAGTAATATTCTAATTTTGTGACACACGGAATTTTGGATTTTCATTTGTTGCCACTTCAAATCATCAAAATTAAATGAAATAAACATTTGAATGCATCAGTCTGTGTGCAATGAATAAATATAATGTACAAGTTACACCTTTTGAATGCAATTACTGAAATAAATCAAGTTTTTCAAAATATTCTAATTTACTGGCTTTTACCTGTAAGGCGCACTTAAAATCATTTTTTTCCCTCAAAAAACTCAACGTGCGCCTTATAACCCGGTGCGTCTAATGTAAGGAATATGTTTGGTTCAGCTTACCCACCTCGAAGCTATTTTATTTGGTGCATGGTGTAATGACAAGTGTGACCAGTAGATGGCAGTCAGACATAAGAGATAATTGTAGACTACACTATGATGGCAATATGACCCAAGTAAACAACACCAACATTTTAAATTAGAGATGTCCGATAATATCGGACTATCGGTCGATAAATGCTTTAAAATGTAATATCGGAAATTATCGGTACTGGTTTCAAAAAGTTAAATATATAACTTTTTAAAACGCCGCTGTACGTAATGCTACACGGACGTAGGGAGAAGTACAGAGCGCCAATAAACCTTAAAGCCACTGCCTTTACATGCCGGCCCAATCACACAATATCTACAGATTTTCTCACACACAAGTGAATGCAACGCATACTTGGTCAAAAGCCACACAGGTCACACAGAGGGTGGCCGTAAAAACAACTTTAACACTGTTACAAATATGCGCCACACTGTAAACCCACACCAAACAAGAATAATAAACACATTTTGGGAGAACATCCGCACCGTAACACAACATAAACACAACAGAACAAACACCCAGAACCCCTTGCAGCACTAACTCTTCCGGGACGCTACAATATACACCCCCCGCTACCCCCTACCCGCCCCCCAACCCTGCCCCCACCTCAATCCCGCCCACCTCAACCTCCTCATGCTCTCTCAGGGAGAGCATGTCCCAAATTCCAAGCTGCTGTTTTGAGGCATGTTAAAAAAAATAATGCACTTTGTGACTTCAATAATAAATATGGCAGTGCCATGTTGGCATTTTTTTTCCATAACTTGAGTTGATTTATTTTGGAAAACCTTGTTACATTGTTTTATGCATCCAGCGGGGCATCACAACAAAATTAGGCATAATAATGTGTTAATTCCACGACTGTAAATATCGGTATCGGTTGATATCGGGATTGGTAATTAAGAGTTCGACAAAATTGGAATATCGGCAAAAAAGCCATTATCGGACATCTCTATTTTAAATGTTCCATTGAACATATGAACATTACACACGGCGCTCAAAAATCGACCAAAATGTTGTAGTACGACTTTGGTAAGCTATGAAGCCGCACCGCTTGAAGGATTGTCGGCGCATTAAACATATGAGTATTACTATGGTGTGTGTATAAGGTAAGACATATTATATGGCGTTTTGTTTCGCAATATTATGCAAAAATAACTTTTCTTACCTTCTGGTACCTGCTGATCTGTATTTGGGATCTGCATAAATCCTGAAAAATTGCGCGTGTCCGCCTTTGTAGTCCATACCAACGCCGTAGTTGATAAGCTTCTTCTTTTTCTCTATCTTCTTGTTATGGGACATTCATCCTCCGCTGTTGCCATTTCTACTATAAAGTAGTGTAAAGTTCTTACTTATATACAGGTAAAAGCCAGTAAATTAGAATATTTTGAAAAACTTGATTTATTTCAGTAATTGCATTCAAAAGGTGTAACTTGTACATTATATTTATTCATTGCACACAGACTGATGCATTCAGATGTTTATTTCATTTAATTTTGATGATTTGAAGTGGCAACAAATGAAAATCCAAAATTCCGTGTGTCACAAAATTAGAATATTACTTAAGGCTAATACAAAAAAGGGATTTTTAGAAATGTTGGCCAACTGAAAAGTATGAAAATGAAAAATATGAGCATGTACAATACTCAATACTTGGTTGGAGCTCCTTTTGCCTCAATTACTGCGTTAATGCGGCGTGGCATGGAGTCGATGAGTTTCTGGCACTGCTCAGGTGTTATGAGAGCCCAGGTTGCTCTGATAGTGGCCTTCAACTCTTCTGCGTTTTTGGGTCTGGCATTCTGCATCTTCCTTTTCACAATACCCCACAGATTTTCTATGGGGCTAAGGTCAGGGGAGTTGGCGGGCCAATTTAGAACAGAAATACCATGGTCCGTAAACCAGGCACGGGTAGATTTTGCGCTGTGTGCAGGCGCCAAGTCCTGTTGGAACTTGAAATCTCCATCTCCATAGAGCAGGTCAGCAGCAGGAAACATGAAGTGCTCTAAAACTTGCTGGTAGACGGCTGCGTTGACCCTGGATCTCAGGAAACAGAGTGGCCCGACACCAGCAGATGACATGGCACCCCAACATCACTGATGGTGGAAACTTTACACTAGACTTCAGGCAACGTGGATCCTGTGCCTCTCCTGTCTTCCTCCAGACTCTGGGACCTCGATTTCCAAAGGAAATGCAAAATTTGCATGGTTGGGTGATGGTTTGGGATGCCATGTCATCTGCTGGTGTCGGTCCACTCTGTTTCCTGAGATCCAGGGTCAACGCAGCCGTCTACCAGCAAGTTTTAGAGCACTTCATGCTTCCTGCTGCTGACCTGCTCTATGGAGATGGAGATTTCAAGTTCCAACAGGACTTGGCGCCTGCACACAGCGCAAAATCTACCCGTGCCTGGTTTACGGACCACGGTATTTCTGTTCTAAATTGGCCCGCCAACTCCCCTGACCTTAGCCCCATAGAAAATCTGTGGGGTATTGTGAAAAGGAAGATGCAGAATGCCAGACCCAAAAACGCAGAAGAGTTGAAGGCCACTATCAGAGCAACCTGGGCTCTCATAACACCTGAGCAGTGCCAGAAACTCATCGACTCCATGCCACGCCGCATTAACGCAGTAATTGAGGCAAAAGGAGCTCCAACCAAGTATTGAGTATTGTACATGCTCATATTTTTCATTTTCATACTTTTCAGTTGGCCAACATTTCTAAAAATCCCTTTTTTGTATTAGCCTTACACAATATTCTAATTTTGTGACACACGGAATTTTGGATTTTCATTTGTTGCCACTTCAAATCATCAAAATGAAATGAAATAAACATTTGAATGCATCAGTCTGTGTGCAATGAATAAATATAATGTACAAGTTACACCTTTTGAATGCAATTACTGAAATAAATCAAGTTTTTCAAAATATTCTAATTTACTGGCTTTTACCTGTATAGTCCGGAAAATACGGTACTTCCTGTGCAGTGTTGCGTCAGACCAGCTCTTCCTCCCAGGGAATCTAAATTACTGGTCAATCCCAAATTCTTTCGATGACATATATGCTGAGTAAGAAGGACCATCAAGACAGAATTGGAATATTTTCAAGTTTTACTCAAGCTTTAGGAGGTCAACTTAACCAATACATTCATATCGGCTACTCTCGTTGATCTGGCATTCCAATGGAAAAGCCAACTCTTTTGCACACAAAGAAAACCGCCATCTCTCCCCCTCGCAACACTGATAAGGAAAGAGTGGGTGTTTTATTTCACATTCCAAGGGTTAAGACACTAAACCGACAATCTGAAGACAAAGAGAGACTGGTAGAATATACAAAGGAAAAGTACTAGCTGTTCAAACATGGCTATGAATAGAGAAATAACTATTAAAGGCCTACTGAAACCCAGTACTACTGACCACGATAGTCTGATAGTTTATATATCAATGATGAAATCTTAACATTGCAACACATGCCAATACGGCCGGGTTAGCTTAATAAAGTGCAATTTTAAATTTTGCGCAAAATATCCTGCTGAAAATGTCTCGGTATGATGACGCCTGCACGTGACGTCACGGGTTGTAGAGGACATTTTGGGACAGCATGGTGGCCAGCTATTAAGTCGTCTGTTTTCATCGCAAAATTCCACAGTATTCTGGACATCTGTGTTGGTGAATCTTTTGCAATTTGTTCAATGAACAATGGAGACAGCAAAGAAGAAAGCTGTAGGTGGGAAGCGGTGTATTGCGGCAGGTGTTGTGCCGGATAACGCACCCCCAGCGTAGAATGCACCCCTTGACTGTTGTGCTGGATAACACAGCCGGTGTTTCATTGTTTACATTCCCGGAAGATGACAGTCAAGCTTTACCATTGGCCTGTGGAGAACTGGGACAACAGAGACTCTTACCAGGAGGACTTTGAGTTGGATGCGTAGACGCTTTACCGTGAGTACGCATGCAGCTACGGCTTCCAAACATTTGATCGCTTGCCCGTACGCGCGTGCCGCTATGTGCATGTCACGTACGTAACTTTGGGGACTTTGGGGAAATATATGTGCTGTATGAACTTTGGGGAGGTGAACGGTACTTTGGGCTGTGGGATTGAGTGTGTTGTGCAGGTGTTTGAGTTGTATTGGCGGGTTATATGGACGGGCGGGGGGAGGTGTTTGTTATGCGGGATTAATTTGTGGCATATTAAATATAAGCCTGGTTGTGTTGTGGCTAATAGAGTATATATATGTCTTGTGTTTATTTACTGTTTTAGTCATTCCCAGCTGAATATCAGGTCCCACCCGCCTCTCACAGCATTTTCTCTATCTGAATCGCTCCCACTGCCCTCTAGTCCTTCACTCTCACTTTCCTCATCCACGAATCTTTCATCCTCGCTCAAATTAATGGGGAAATCGTCGCTTTCTCGGTCCGAATCGCTCTAGCTGCTGGTGGCCATGATTGTAAACAATGTGCAGATGTGAGGAGCTCCACAACCTGTGACGTCACGCTACTCGTCTGCTACTTCCGGTACAGGCAAGGCTTTTTTATCAGCGACTAAAAGTTGCGAACTTTATCGTCGATGTTCTCTACTAAATCCTTTCAGCAAAAATATGGCAATATCACGAAATGATCAAGTATGACACATAGAATGGACCTGCTATCCCCGTTTAAATAAGAAAATCGCATTTCAGTAGGCCTTTAAACATATATGCATCCTCCACAGCAGCCATCCGTCATATAAACCCCCGCTTGGTTTCAGAACTGTATAGCAAAGAATTTGCTCCTAAAATCGAAAGAAACCTAAAATCAACTGTCTGTGAGCCAAAAATAGACGATATTTTTTAAATTTCATGTCACGCAGCAGCTTTTTTCTCACCTTCAACTCACCTCAGGGAAGCCTTGTGGCACCCACCTGTGAAACATCCTCATCTGCCCTACGGCAGACTCTACATTCTGTAAAAGAAGTCAGCGCATGCAGCCGTCATCATCAACAACCCACCCAGGAGAGGATTAAGACGTCTTGAGTGGGCCGGCGGTGCGGTTAAATGACGGGGGGTGGGGGGATTGATGGATGTAAATGCCGAGCGTAGGGGAGCATAATCCTGCAGACGAAAAGCCGATCTATTTCATGCGACACGGCGACACCTCGGGGAGGCGACGTAGGAGGTGAACGGGGCGAAGCATCTGCTGCTCGGTGTCAACATCCAAGCTCCACAAAAAAGAGAGTAGTTGTGGTGATTAAATCTGCATTAACGTTCAGGCAGAATAACCATAACCCCTGATTGCAGGGGTCCAGTATTGATATCGGGGTCACAAACTGGCATGTCCAATCCCAATATGCAGAAACAGGAGGCAAAGCGCAGGTAAGGAACCTTTTTAACCCTTAAACTGTCTCGGCTGGTTACACCAGGCCGTGCCTTTATGTTGCGATTTGTTAGTGTTCTTCTGTGTTTAGTTCCTGTCCGGCGCTCTTATTTTGGTGACGCTTCCTGTTGTGTGGGTGGTTTTTCATAACTGCTTTACACATGCCTTCAAGCACTTTTTCCCCTCACCTGATTTCTGTTTGTGTTTAAGCATTATTTAAGTTGATCCTTTTGCTACCTTTGTACGCACACACTTTGTGGACGCCATCTGCTACACAATTCCTGTGAGTGTTTTGCCGTTTGTTTTCTTTTGTTTTCTTTTTTTTCCCGGTTGCCTTACAATAATTGTTTGTTAATTAATAAATACCCCTTTTTTTTTATATACCACTCGCTGTTACCTCGTTCGTCTGCATCCTTTAAATCACAACAAACTCCGGCGTCTTTCACGACGCACCGTTTGTCATCCCTTGACATAAACGAGGCAAAATACAAAGAAGCGAGCCGCTGAGAAGCGCACATGAAGCCTGAGGCAAAAACTCAGGTAAAGGTAAACAGTAAAATACGCTAACATGAAAGGTAAACAGTAACATACGCTGACATGAAAGGTAAACAGTAACATACGCCAACATGAAATAAAATAATAAATGCTTCTGATAATAAATGCTTCTGATATTCTGTACATCAGTGTTCCCCAATCTTTTTTTCCACCAGGAACCGGTTTAATGTATGCATTATTTTCACGGACGGATGTGGCAGATAAAAACAGCAAAAAAAAAGTGCCTGAAAAATTGGCCTTTGGCTACAATCTGGCACATTAACACTTTGCATGTCCATTAATGCAGTGTTTTTCAACCAGTGTGCCGTGGGAGATTATCTAATTTCACCATAGGTTAAAAATATTGTTTGTAAACCAGTAATCATAGTCTGAAAATGATGTGTTGTTGTTGAGTGTCGGTGCTGTCTAGAGCTCGGCAGAGTAACCGTGTAATACTCTTCCATGTCAGTAGGTGGCAGGCGGTAGCGAATTGCTTTGTAGATGTCGGAAACAGCGGGAGGCAGTGTGCAGGTAAAAAAGGTGTCTAATGCTTAAACCAAAGATAAACAAAAGGTGAGTGGCCCTAAGAAAAGGCATTGCGGGGAAGGCTTTCCAAAACAAAACTAAAACTGAACTGGCTACAAAGTAAACAAAAACAGAATGCTGGACGACAGCAAAGACTTACTGTGGAGCAAAAACAAAGTACATCCGAACATGACATGACAATCAACAATGTCCCCACAAAGAAGGATAAAAACAACTGAAATATTCTTGATTGCTAAAACAAAGTAGATGCGGGAAATATCGCTCAAAGGAAGACATGAAACTGCAACAGGAAAATAACAAAAAAAAAGAGAAAAAGCCACCAAAATAGGAGCGCAAGACAAGAACTAAAACACTGGAAAACAGCAAAAAACTCAATAAGTCACGGCATGATGTGACAGGTCGTGACAGTACACCTACTTTGAGACAAGATGCATGGTTGGGTATGCTTTAAAGTCATATCCAACAACTTTTTACTGTCAACTGAGTTTCGTTTTTGAATGATTTCTGCAGGTGGTGTGCCGCCGCATTTTTTCAACGCAAAAAATGTTTCTTGGCTCAAAAAAGGTTGAATAACACTGCATTAATGTGCATTGTCCCATGTACTTTAACAAAGGAGTTGTAAAACACATCTATTAACAAGCGTATTGGTGTGTTTAGTGGGACAGGTGAAAGTTAAGTCGGAGAAAATGCGGTAGTTAATAAATTAATTATTGTTTCTGTAGCAAATGCGTCACGGACCGGTACCGGTCTCTGGACTGGTGGTTGGGGACCACTGCTGTACATGACATGTTGTACAAGTTAATAGTCTTCATATTGCTGCATGGTAGTGAAGTGAAGTGAAGTGAATTACATTTATATAGCGCTTTTTCTCAAGTGACTCAAAGCGCTTTACATAGTGAAACCCAATATCTAAGTTACATTTAAACCAGTTTGGGTGGCACTGGGAGCAGGTGGGTAAAGTGTCTTGCCCAAGGACACAACGGCAGTGACTAGGATGGCGGAAGCGGGGATCGAACCTGCAACCCTCAAGTTGATGGCACGGCCGCTCTACCAACCGAGCTATACCGTCATGGTAATGTTTTAACATTTTCTATTTATTAATAAAATGTAATATTCAGCCTGCTAACCATTCGATAATTGAGAACTCCACCAGAACATGTTAAGAAAGAATTTATACACAAGAGTACCGAAAATTGGAACCAAGCAAATTATTTGCCAGCTGACATGACGGATAATTGGCCGAAGTTGATTTTAAAATGTGTAGTGAAGCCTTTTTAAAATTTTCTACCAAATGGTGGGCCTATACAGGAAGAGTGGCTCGTCGGAGGTGGCATCATGTCCATGAGGAAGGAGGGCTTTCCTTCACATTAAAAGTCATAAAAAGTCGTATGTTCAAAATTGAGAGCGTTTAAGCCAGGGGTGTCAAACTCAAATACAGAGTGGGCCAAAATTTTAAACTGAACAAAGCCGCGGGCCAAGGTTGAACAAATTAACCTTTTAATAGGGACCCAAACAAGTTTTGCATTGAATATTGAACAAGCAAAGCTTGTATAACTTTATAGTGACATGCAAAATCGAGTTTCAAATAATAATAATTAAAAAATATCAATGGCATATCAAATACAATTTAAATAAAAATTGAATGCCTCTTTTCTATTTGCAGCCTTCTGTGGTAAATATCAACATTAACTTTTTCCACAGGCTAATAAATTTGAAAATAAAATCACAATGAATAAACCAACCATTCAGGACTTTAAACTGCTCAGTTTGCAACACACTGATCTAATCGGATGTGCCCAAGCGAGATGCCTGACATCTTTTCTTGGATGCTAGTTCATTAATGTCGGGGCTCAGTCTTTGAGCTGAGGCAACCTTCATTATCGAACAAAGTTGTTCATCAGTCATTGTATCTCGTCCACCCGGACAACAGTCTTGGGGGTGTGCTTTAAAGGCACTACGTTTATCGTCCTCCATGAGCTGCGGCTCTAACAACGTGCCGGCCCGATCATAAAATATGTGTGACTTCAGCATGCACACACATGTAAATGCAAAGCATACTTGGCCAACAGCGATACAAGTTACACTGACGGTGCCCGTATGAATAACTTTAACACTGTTAGAAATATGCGCCACACTGTGAATCCACACCAAACAGGAATGACAAACACATTTCGGGAGAACATCCGCACCGTAACACAACATAAACACAACAAAACAAATACCCAGAATCCCATGCAGCCCTAACTCTTCCAGGCTGCAATATACACTGGTTGAGGTGGGCGGGTTTTGGTGGTAACGGGGGGCCAGCTCTAGTGTTCATTTGATATCGCCTCAAGGGCCAAGTGAAATTACACGGCGGGCCAAATTTGGCCAGCGGGCCAGAGTTTGACACCCATGGTTTAAGCCCATCGGCTCTGAAAAATATCGAAAAAAATCGAGTGAGGGTTTAGATTTTTCTCCCTTTCGATGCTCATAAACAGGCTCCAGTGACACATATTAGATAGATGGATAGATAGATAGATAGTACGTTATTGATTCCTTCAGGAGAGTTCCCTCAGGAAAATTAAAATTCTAGCAGCAGTGTACAGAATTGAGATCGAATTTAAAAAGTAAATAATGGGGATATAAATGAAAACAGAATAGAAAAATATAACAATAAGAATAAAAATAAAAATCAACAACAAGAATAAAAATATAACAGTAATATAAGAATATAACAGGAGAAACTAGTGTTCAAACATAATTTTTTGCATAACGGGTGACCTTGAATACGCCACAGTACATCCTTAAAGCAAGCAAATGCTCTAATTGGCTACTATAACATTATCAGGTAATGAGAAGGGACCTTTATTTTGAAGGCGAGCTGCTCCCTCCTGTAGTTTCCGGTAGTAGACCCTCACTAGTTTACACACAAGACGTATGTCACGACGTGGTTTTCGCAGCTTACTGCGGGGTTCGTTCTCCCGAAATGCAGATGGACCACTCCGGACAGGATGTGCAGGTAGGAACATGCTTTATTCTTTGAACAATCAAAGAAGCACCAAAAACAGAAAACAAGTCGAAGGAAACACGTGCCGATCCCACTCGAAGCTAACACTTAGCATAGGCTAGGAGACAAGCAAAACTTACCTAACCGGTTGCGTGTAGCAAACAATGATGCCAGACTGAGCGTGGTGAGCAAGGTGAATAAATAGCTCTCTGATTAGTGGTTGACAGCAGCTGAGCGTGGGACCACTAACCAGAGGCAGGTGAACCCAACTAATCCCCATGGTGAACAAAATAAACCCAGGAGTGCAAAAAAACAGGAACTAAGGGAGTCCAAAACTAATAGAACATAACTAACCAAAGCCACAGACTTTATTGCAAAATAAAACTGTATTGTGAACCTGAACCGGGCTATCATGTCAGTGCTTGGTGGTCCAAAGAACCCCCTGGAGAGCAACCTCCACAGACACTATTTCCACATTCACCCATTCACACACACATTCACACACTGATGGAGGGAGCTGCCATGCAAGGCCCTAACCACCACACATCAGGAGCAAGGGTGAAGTGTCTCGCTCAAGGACACAACGGACGTGACTCGGTTGGTAGACGCCAGGGATCGAACCGGGAACCCTCAGGTTGCTAGCACGGCCACTCTCCCAACCGCGCCACGTTTATGAGCACTGTTTATATGCGATTGTAAGTTGCTGTGAAAGGATGTTATGCAGCAGACATGCATGGGAACGTCGCTACTTAGTAGTGTTTATTTGACAGATATTTGGTGTCTCTTTATGCAGTTTTGCAAGAAAAAGGAAAGGAAGAAAAATAGAAAGAGAAAACAAAAAAAGAAATGACATGAGTGTATTCGATGAGAACAATTACTAAAGCTTCTTAAAGATACAAACCCCGTTTCCATATGAGTTGGGAAATTGTGTTAGATGTAAATATAAACGGAATACAATGATTTGCAAATCCTTTTCAACACATATTCAATTGAATATGCTACAAAGACAAGATATTTGATGTTCAAACTGATAAACATTTTTTTTTTTTTTGCAAATAATAATTAACTTTAGAATTTGATGCCAGCAACACGTGACAAAGAAGTTGGGAAATGTGGCAATAAATACTGATAAAGTTGAGGAATGCTCATCAAACACTTATTTGGAACATCCCACAGGTGAACATGCAAATTGGGAACAGGTGGGTGCCATGATTGGGTATAAAAGTAGATTCCATGAAATGCTCAGTCATTCACAAACAAGGATGGGGCGAGGGTCCCCACTTTGTCAACAAATGCGTGAGCAAATTGTTGAACAGTTTAAGAAAAACCTTTCTCAACCAGCTATTGCAAGGAATTTAGGAATTTCACCATCTACGGTCCGTAATATCATCAAAGGGTTCAGAGAATCTGGAGAAATCACTGCACGTAAGCAGCTAAGCCCGTGACCTTTGATCCCTCAGGCTGTACTGCATCAACAAGCGACATCAGTGTGTAAAGGATATCACCACATGGGCTCAAGAACACTTCAGAAACCCACTGTCAGTAACTACAGTTGGTCACTACATCTGTAAGTGCAAGTTAAACTCTCCTATGCAAGGCGAAAACCGTTTATCAACAACACCCAGAAATGCCGTCGGCTTTGCTGGGCCTGAGCTCATCTAAGATGGACTGATACAAAGTGGAAAAGTGTTCTGTGGTCTGACGAGTCCACATTTCAAATTGTTTTTGGAAACTGTGGACGTCGTGTCCTCCGGACCAAAGAGGAAAAGACCCATCCGGATTGTTCTAGGCGCAAAGTTGAAAAGCCAGCATCTGTGATGGTATGGGGGTGTATTAGTGCCCAAGACATGGGTAACTTACACATCTGTGAAGGCGCCATTAATGCTGAAAGGTACATACAGGTTTTGGAGCAACATATGTTGCCATCCAAGCATGTTGCCATGGACGCCCCTGCTTATTTCAGCAAGACAATGCCAAGCCACGTGTTACATCAACGTGGCTTCATAGTAAAATAGTGCGGGTACTAGACTGGCCTGTCTGTAGTCCAGACCTGTCTCACATTGAAAATGTGTGACGCATTATGAAGCTCAAATACCACAACGGAGACCCCCGGACTGTTGAACAACTTAAGCTGTACATCAAGCAAGAATGGGAAATAATTCCACCTGAGAAGCTTAAAAATGTGTCTCCTCAGTTCCCAAACGTTTACTGAGTGTTGTTAAAAGGAAAGGTCATGTAACACAGTGGTGAACATGCCCTTTCCCAACTACTTTGGCACATGTTGCAGCTATGAAATTCTAAGTTAATTATTATTTGCAAAAAAAAAATAAAGTTTATGAGCTTGAACATCAAATATCTTGTCTTTGTAGTGCATTCAATTGAATATGGGTTGAAAAGGATTTGCAAATCATTGTATTCCGTTTATATTTACATCTAACACAATTTCCCAACTCATATGGAAACGGGGTTTGCAAAAGGCCTGGACTCTTCCTCTTCCTTGGGATCTTCATGTTAACTATTTGTCAACTTGTTTATGTCTCAGAAACAGACACAAAGACCCTGCTCCTCGTCTTGACCTTCAACGTCGTCCGCATCCAGCTGAGCTCTGAAAAAGACAACAACGCGAGTCAAAGTCAACAAGATGGTCGATGCCGTGAGAAGAGGACGACGACTCCAGCAGTGACTGACAATCGACAGCGCCGATGCTCGTCTTGTCGTTCTTGGCAGAGGACAGGAGGCGGGGACGGGGGCAAGAGGAGTCTCCAGGGGTCGTTGCTGCGTCAAGGTCAGTGGCGAGGTGAGGCGAGATCATGTGACACCGCCTCAGTGCTAAATCTGCCCCATGCAGGGTCGTCGTGTTCACCTTTGTCCTCACCATGTAGGACAGTGTCAAGGTTGTCCGGTAAGAACCGAATGGAACGCTCGTCTGCAGTACCTTTTTTTTTTTTTTTTTTTTTTTTTCCCATTTAATGTTGGCATCGAGACTAGAGATGTCCGATAATGGCTTTTTTGCCGATATCTGATATTATCCAACTCTTAATTACCGATTCCGATATCAACCGATACCGATATATACAGTCGTGGAATTAAGACATTATTATGCCTAATTTTGTTGTGATGCCCCGCTGGATGCATTGAACAATGTAACAAGGTTTTCCAAAATAAATCAACTCAAGTTATGGAAAAAAATGGCAACATGGCATTGCCATATTTATTATTGAAGTCACAAAGTGCATTATTTTTTTTAACATGCCTCAAAACAGCAGCTTGGAATTTGGAACATGCTCTCCCTGAGAGAGCATGAGGAGGTTGAGGTGGGGGGGTTTGTATATTGTAGTGTCCCGGAAGAGTTAGTGCTGCAAGGGTTTCTGGGTATTTGTTCTGTTGTGTTTATGTTGTGTTACGGTGCGGATGTTCTCCCGATATGTGTTTCAATCAATCAATCAATCAATTCCTTTATTGTCATTGTCATAATAACACTTAAGTCATACATGAACAACAAGATTTTGTTTGAGCTTTGTCCAGCGGCATAGAAACTGCATTGATGTGCAGGTTGACAATAGTTTACATTTTAGCATTTTAGCATTGTCAGGAAGATCGCAATAAGAGGGACGTGGGGGTGGGAACAGTCAGATGTCTGATGGGTGTTACGTTGATGTTGCAGCATTGCAATGTCCAGAGCACAATTATTGAGGTGGTGAAGAGTGAGGTAATAAGTTGGTCCGGGGCAGCAAAGGGGCAGGCTGTTCATTTAGCAGTCTCACAGCCTGGGGATACAGACTGTGAGACATTCTGGTGACCTAAACCTCCTTCCAGAGGGTAGCAGGTTGAAG
Organism: Nerophis lumbriciformis; assembly: GCF_033978685.3. Lineage (NCBI taxonomy): Eukaryota > Metazoa > Chordata > Actinopteri > Syngnathiformes > Syngnathidae > Nerophis > Nerophis lumbriciformis. The sequence goes on from NC_084551.2 coordinate 47,812,502, forward strand.
AGGCCATGTGCTGGGTGGTATCTGTCCTTCAGGATGTTGTGTACTCGCTTTAGGCAGCGAGTTGTGTACATGGCACTCATCTCTGGGAGCATCGTCCTTGTAATTTTCCCCGCCGCTTTAACCACTCGCTGGAGGGCCTGTTGGTTCGCTTTAGTGCAGCTAGCAAACCACACTAAAAATCCGTAAGTTTGTCATTCTTGTTTGGTGTGGGTTCACAGTGTGGCGCATATTTGTAACAGTGTTAAAGTTTTTTATACGGCCACCCTCAGTGTGATCTGTGTGGCTGTTGACCAAGTATGATTGGCATTCACTTGTGTATGTGAAAAGCCTTAGATATTTTGTCATTAGGCCGGTATGCAAGGGCTGTGCCTTTAAGGTTTATTGGCGCTCTGTACTTCTCCCTACGTCCGTGTACCACTCCGTACAGCGGCGTTTTAAAAAGTCATGAATTTTACTTTTTCCGATATATCCGATATTATCGGACATCTCTAATTAAAATAATCATGAATGATTTTATTGCTTTGTTATCTATAACAAAACGCTAAGATGTAGATGTGTTTTTCAAATGTTAGCATATGTTCACCTACATTGTTTTGGTTTGAGTATTTTTCATATACAAAATGTATAAAAGTGGCCCTCGCATCCTATAATTTTTCTCTATGTGGCCCTCACTGGAAAATGTTTGGACACCTCTGATGTAGGATATTATCATAAAACATGTACGATATCACAGAACACATTTGGTACAATATCACAGGTGTACGATATCACATATGTATGATGTCACATAACACGTACGATATCACATTAACACATGTATCAAATAACATGTACACATGTAGGAATTTATGTATAACATGATATCAAATAACATGTACAATTATGTATAACATGTGTAACCATTGTAGATTGTGTTCGGTGTCATCTAACATGTATGGTATCACATAACATTATGTAACATGCATGATATCAAACAACATGTAGAATTACATATCACATGTACAAATATACCGATACCGATAATTTCCGATATTACATCTTAAAGCATTTATCGGCCGATAATATCGGCCTGCCGATATTAATCGGACATCTCTACTCAAGACTGACTTTTGAATGAAGTCTCAATATCATATTCCACAGCACACAGTGCATTGTGGGAAAAATATTGAACATACAGGTGTAAAAATAAGTTATCTATGACACCAGTGGTTCCCAAACTTTTTTCACCACCTCAGAAAACACTTTTACGATCATGACCTACGTTGAGATACTGTAGCGTAGTGGGCCTAAATGTTCATTAAAAACAAGGCAGAGGTTTTATTTGAACAAGTATATTGTGTAACATTACGCAACACTTTTTGAACAGTAATACTATGTTTGAATATTTAATTGAGTGATTATTTGGCATACCACTAGATGGCGCCCACGTACCACAGTTTGAGAATCACTGTATGAAACAATAAAATGCCCTAAACTTTTTAGTAATGACTGACAAAGGACAACAATCCACCAAACAACTTTGGATTTCAGAAAATGTGTTTTATAATATCTTCAGGAACCAGCGTCCTCTGCAGTGGACATTTTGTATATGGTCTGTTTATTTTGTTGATAAAAAACAAGTCCACTGCAGAGGACATAGAGTATGTACGATTCATAGCCAAATAGACCTTAAGAATTTCTTCCAGAACAGATTTGTCCAAAGTGCGCTTCTGGGACCAGTGTCCACCTGTAGCCTGTTGGTTTCATAATTTAGCAGATTTTAACCTACATTGGTAGTCGTACCCACCACTTTTTGTAAGATTTGGTTTTTGTAGGGACATTTTCGCCCAAACCTTGCCTTAGTTTGCATAAACTGTCTGTTATTGTTCGACTAAATAAAGGCTAATAAAGGGTGTGAGGACCAATTGGGATTTTTTTGTTAAATCCGATCTTTTTATGTAGCCGTCAAAAAAAAATGCAGTCACACATGGGCAGAAAAATTACAATTTACATTTGTCAAGACTTGGACTGTGGCGTGGTTTGTTTTCCCATGGTGCAAATTATTTGGACCGGACATGGCGTGAAGGTAAATACATTTTTATTTTTACAGTAACAAAAGAACAAAAAGTGTGCTCAAGGCAGAAGTACAAACTTGACTAATGAAACAAATACTTGCACGTGGGCAAAAAACTATGGACAGGAACAAAAGTCGCTAACCGTGGCATAAATAGAAAACAAACTTGACATGACGTGAACAGGGCAGCATGGACTATGAACATGAAACAGTGTCAAGAGTGTGTCAAGAGTGATGTTGCCAGGCTGACTGCCTGGCAAGTACAGGCTTAAATAGTGATGACAGGATTAGTGAAAACAGGTGCGTGACTCAAAATGTGAAAACGTGAGACAGGTGCGTGACATGACGATGTGAACCAGGTGAAACTAATGGTTACTATGGTGACAAAGGGAGTGAAGACAAGAACTAAAAAGTGTCCAAAAACCAAGCAAAACATAACTAAACAAAACATGATCACAGACATGACAGAGTCCCCCCTTACGGACAGATCCCAGATGTCCAAAAACAAGATCAAGAGTCATGGGAGGGCGGGAGGGGGACATGGTGGTGGGTCGCCAGACCACGTGTCCCCGAATCCACCGCGGCAGAATCAGGTGGCGGCGACGCGTAGACCGCCACTGTACCTGACGCGGTGGGCGACCCGGGAAGGGCCACATCCATGGCCGACGAGGAGGTTGGCGTACCTGGCGTGGCGGACGCCCATGGAATGGCCACATCCTTGGCCGACGAGGAGGTGGGGGCGTTGTCGTCGTCGTCGTGGCAGGCGGTGAAGCTTGGCGTGATGGGTCGTGGCGTGGCGAAGCTTGGCGTGGCGCGTCAGGCGGCGAAGCTTGGTGTGGCGGGTCTTGGTCTTGGCATGGCGGGTCTTGGTCTTGGCATGGCGGGTCTTGGCATGGAGGGTCTTGGTCTTGGTCTTGGCATGGAGGGTCTTGGTCTTGGCATGAAGGGTCTAGATCTTGGCATGAAGGGTCTAGATCTTGGCATGAAGGGTCTTGATCTTGGCGTTGTGGAGCTGCGACTGGCGGCACTTGGGGTCGTGGAGCTGCGACTGGCGGCACTTGGCCTTCGTGGAGCTGCGACTGGCGGCACTTGGCGTCGTGGAGCTGCGACTGGCGGCACTGGGCGTCGTGGAGCTGCGACTGGAGGAACTTGGCGTGGAGCTGCTACTGGAGGAGCTTGGCGTGGTGGAGTTTGGCGTGGTGGAGCTTGGCGTGGTGCTGCTAGGCATGTTGCTAGCCTTGGAGCAGGGCGTTGAGCTAGCCGTGGTATAGGTGCTAGCCTTGGTGCTGGTGCTAGCCGTGGTGTAGGTCGTGGTGCTAGCCTTGCAGCAGCGACAGGTGCTAGCCGTGGTGCAGCTAGCCGTGGTGCAGGTGGAGGTGGCCTAGCTGGAGGTTGCGGCTTGGCAGGCCGAAGAACTGGTGGAACCACCCCACCAGCACAGCTCCTGGCCCTAGCCCTCCCCTCAAGGGGCGGATACCAAACAGTCTTTTGGGGTGGGTGGAGGGAGGCCAGGAGGGGGGGGGAAGAATCCTCCCCTTTAAATTGTCCAAAAAATATTTCTTTATCCCCCACCTGAGGTTGTGTGGGCGGAAAAAAATAAACATTTTGTGACGGGGGCGGGGCTTGAGTCGTGGGGGGCAAGGACAGTCCCTGTGAGCGGGTCTGTGAAAACATTTTCTGGAAGTGTCTGATTCTGGCAAAAAAGTCATTTGGTGGTGGCTGATAGAAAAAGTTAACAGAATTTAAAAAAAAATCTTGGTCTCTGACGTCATCACCAGTGGGCGGGGTGACGTCATGACAAGGTGGCGGCATGATGTCATCTGCGGGAAAACTTATTTGTTGGCGACATCTGTCAAGACTTGGACTGTGGCGTGGTTTGTTTTCCCATGGTGCAAATGATTTGGACCGGACATGGCATGAAGGTAAATACATTTTTATTTTTACACTAACAAAAGAACAAAAAGCGCGCTCAAGGCGGAAGTACAAACTTGACTAATGAAACAAATACTTGCACGTGGGCAACAAACTATGGTTTTGAATAAAAGTTGCTCACTGTGGCATAAATAGAAAAAAAACTTACTTGACATGACGTGAACAGGGCAGCATGGACTATGAACATGAAACAGAGTGTCAAGAGTGTGTCAAGAGTGATGTTGCCAGGCTGACTGCCTGGCAACTACAGGCTTAAATAGTGATGACATGATTAGTGAAAACAGGTGCGTGACTCAAAATGTGAAAACGTGAGACAGGTGCGTGACATGACGATGTGAACCAGGTGAAACTAATGGTTACTATGGTGACAAAGGGAGTGAAGACAAGAACTAAAAAGTGTCCAAAAACCAAGCAAAACATAACTAAACAAAACATGATCACAGACATGACAACATTCACAATTACATACCTCATTCCTGTCTCCTTTTAAAGGGGACTTATTATACCAAACCAACTTTTCTTACCTATATTGGCACCAGTTTATGTGTATTTAGGATCCCCATTAGTCTCAGAAATGTGAAATCAAACCATGAAGGCATGGCGGAGATATTTATAAAATAATCTTGCCTTTATTCACACTTCCTCCAATTTGCCCCAATGTGTGATGTTGTCCAACATGTGACGTCAGCGGATTCTCCATATATGGTATGAACTTACCCACAGAGCTTTGCGCAAGTTCGCTACTGTAGTCCGCGCTTCCTACTTTTTCCTCTATCCTCTTGTTGTGGAGCAGACTGGCTCGTACATGCACATGCATCCATCCATTTCTAACACAAGTCAGTAGACTCCATATGGAAGCCCTAAAACAGGGATGTCCAAACTTTTTGACTTGTGGGCCACATTGGGTTTGAAAAATTTGGTCGAGGGCCGAAAGCAAACTGCATATGTATGTGTGTGTGTGTATATATATGTATGTTTGCACTGTACCTTCTTCCTCTTGGAGAGATTTTTAAGAGGCATGGAGTGTTTTATCACTTTTATGCAGACGACTGCCAAATTTATATGCCTATTTCAAAAGGCCACGGCCCCCTGACACTCCTTCTCAACTGTCTATGCGACGTCAAGGCTTGGTTAGCCCAGAATTTTTTAATAATGAATGAGGGAAAAACGGAAATTTTAGTGTTTGGTCCGGCCCTCACTGACTTGGGACCATTGCAAAATTATGTGCGTCCCAAAGTCACCAGCCTTGGCGTCACTATAGACAGCGATTTTAAACTTGACAAACAAGTCAATGGCGTTTTAAAATCGTGTTTTTATCATCTTCGTCTTTTAGCAAAGGTAAAACCGTTTTTATCTTTTAACCTTTTTGAACAAGTCGTGCATGCTTTTATTTCAAGTCGCCTGGACTACTGCAATGCACTTTATGCTGGCATTAGCCAAAAAGCTCTCTCCCGGTTGCAGTTAGTCCAGAATGCGGCAGCACGACTTTTAACAGGGGCCAGGAGACGCCAGCATATAACCCCAATCCTTGAGAGTTTGCACTGGCTCCCTGTTCATTTTAGAATTGATTTTAAAACCTTGCTGTTTGTTTTTAAAGCTTTACATGGACTGGCACCTCAGTATATCTCGGACCTCATCCAAACTTACAATCCTGCGCGCGCTCTGAGGTCCGAGAGCCAGCTCCAGCTCGTGGTGTCCAAGACGAGACTTAAAACCAGGGGAGACAGGGCCTTCTCTGTGGTCGGCCCTAAGCTCTGGAACACTCTGCCCCTCCATGTTCGAACTGCTCCCACAGTGGAGTGTTTTAAGTCTCGTCTTAAGACCCACTTTTATTCTCTGGCTTTTAACACTACGTGAGTTGTGTGGTCCTCTGTTGTCCTCTGTGTTTTTAAAATTTTGCTTTTGCTTTCTATTTACTGTTTTAATTGGTTTTACCCTTTGAAATTGTTTTTAATCACATTTATTTTATATTGTTTTTAATTGTGTTTAATATTGTTGTGCAGCACTTTGGAAACATTTTGTTGTTTAAATGTGCTATATAAATAAAGTGGATTGGATTGGATTGGATGTATGTATGTATGTATATATATATATATATATATATATATATATATATATATATAAAATTTGGTCGAGGGCCGAAAGCAAACTGTATATATGTGTGTGTGTGTGTGTATGTATATATATATATATATATATATATATATATATATATATATATATATATATATATATATATATATATGTATGTGTGGGGAAAAAAATCACAAGACTATTTCATCTCTACAGGCCTGTTTCATGAGGGGGGGTTCCCTCAATCATCAGGAGATTTTAATGGGAGCATTCACATACCATGGATTATATAGGGCACAGAGTGGGTGGGTACAGGCTGGTGTAGGGGCGTGGTGATTGGCTCATGTGTTACCTAGGAGGTGTTTCCGTCTGTGGCGGCATGCTGTTACAATTTCGCTGCGCTTGTTGAGGGATGACAGGTCTGGACGGTAAATAATAAACAGTTTTTCTTTCAAGCATAGGTTGCATCTTTTATTACCACTATTGTAAGGTGTGCTGGATGCAAGAATTTGCCATGTTATTGAATATTCAACATTATTGTCTTTGAGGTCCCAAATGTGTTTGCTGAGTTCTGTGGTATTCCGCAGGTTTTGGTTCCTGAAAGAAGCCTTGTGATTGTTCCATCTGGTTTTGAACTCTCCTTCAGTTAATCCTACATATGTGTCGGATGTGTTAATGTCCTTGCGTGTTACCTTAGATTGGTAGACAACTGATGTTTGTAAGCACCCCCCGTTGAGAGGGCAATCAGGTTTCTTTCGACAGTTGCAACCTTTGTTGGTTTTGGAGTCGCTCTGTCCGGGGGCCGACGGCTCATTTGCAATTGTTTTGTTGTGGTTTGAGATGATTTGTCGTATATTGTTCATACAGCTGTAGCTCAATTTAATGTTGTTCTTGTTGAATACTTTTCTTAGGGTGTTGTCTTTGGGAAAGTGTTTGTCAATCAGATTGAGGAATGTGTGTCCAATGTTAGTTGAGACGTTTTTGCTGTATGGGGGGTTGTACCAGATGATGTCGTTTCGTTTTCTGTTCTTTTTCGGTTGGTTTCCTGGCGTGGGTTCATAGGTGAGGGTGAAATTGTATCCGCTTTCATCAAGGGCTTTTTGGTACGGGGGGGTTGCTTGGTCAAATTCAGCTTTGCTAGATGACAGCATCGATAGCCTTTTATTAATTCCGGTAGGTATTCTTTTCGTGGTGGTGGGTGGGTGGTTGCTGTCATGGTGCACGTATTGGAGTGTTGTGTTGGGTTTCGTGAATGGTTGGTAGCTGTTATTTCTCAGGTTGAAAGTGACGTCGAGGAAGTTGACGGTTTGCTTGTTGGCTTCAATCGTGATCCGTAGGCCGTTCTCTTTGAAAATTTGGCATATGCGCTTCTTGGTATTCTCGCTGCTCCTTGGCGAGGCGCGACACACTGCCAGTCCGTCATCACGGTAAATACCAAGGTTCAGATTGAGGCTGGCGAGCTGAGAGAGGAGGAAACTCCCAACGAGTTCACACGTTTCTGCTCCGTCAAAACTTCCCATAGTGACGTCAAATGTTGCATTGTTCTTTTTTTGCCATGGTGTACTGTTGTGGATGAGAATGGAGTTTTTTGCGTGGATGATGATGTTTCTTTCGTTGCCTGTGATTGAGTCGTAGTCTGAGGCGAAGTCTAGTGCTTGAGTCAGTAGGTCTTGCGTGATGGAAGGGTAAAATTCTTCGATATCAAAGGAGATAAAGTTGTGCTGTTGTTTGTCTTGGATGTTGTTGAACCATTTGATTACTGCTGCTGTATTTCTCCATTGGTTGAGTGGTGTTTTGTCCTTGATTTTTGTGTTGACTCAAAAATCAAGGACAAAACACCACTCAACCAATTTCTCCATTGGTTAAAGATTTAAATAAAGATTAAAGATTTGTAATCAATGAACAATTTTAAGCAGCTAAAATGCGCCAAACATGGATAAGTATGGAGAGTGTTTTGCATTTTCCCGGGCGTGGCCACCGCTGCTGCTCACTGCTCCCTTCACCTCCCAGGGAGTGATTAAGGGTGATGGGTCAAATGCAGAGAATAACTTCGCCACATCTCGTGTGTGTGTATCATTGGTACTTTAACTTTAACTTAAATAATGCTTTGTAATGGATTTAAATGGGAGTCATTTTGAATTGGTGCGTGCACGTTTTTGTAATATCCACAAAGTTCAGTGAGCAGGTTGTTCTTTTTGACCACGTGTGTTGACACTTTGCGTTGGTTGCATTTTTTTTTTTTCTCTTTTGCATCATGACTAGGGAAGGTTGCTTGCATTGGGTCGTATTAGTAAATACTGCACATTCACAGCAAAATTACAAGTCATTGACCTGCCACACTCACGCTGTACACTAGATGGCGACAAAGTAGCTGCGCCAAAATTGGCAAACTTTTAAAATGGATGCAATCTCCATGCGGGCAATATTCCTAACTACACACAATTGAAGACGATGGGCCGTAGTTTGGATACACCTGCCCGAAAAACTACAACTTGGTGGGAAGAAGACGCAGTCGAAGTGGAGGCACGTAAATAAGTACATCCTGTTAGAGAAGACGGTCTATGCAACATGTTGACCAAATAACTATTATTACATGTTCTGTAGACCTCAAGAAAGTGTTTTCAATGTAGAAAAAACTAATCCTAATATGACCCCTTTAAGACGTATTGCCCAAATGGACAAGCACCCTGCTTGTTTTGAAGGATATCCAAAAGGTCGAACACCATGTGACTCATTTTGTGGACCACAGGATGACGAATGATTCTTTCCTCGCTGTTATCCGGTTACAAAAAGTCAGTTGCTCCGCTGCGTGATTCCCAGACGGTTTCTTTCGACGCCAACCTTTTGACACTAATGTCGACCGTCAGACATTTTATTAATTTCTTTATTGTTGGAACGCGTCTTACTGTGATTTAATTTCTTCTTGTTGAACTATTTTTTGTTTGTTTTCCATATTCTATACCAGAGCTTGTAATGTTGCTCAGGCAGAATGTTTGCAGAGTATAAGATGAAGCCCGCTGCAGGCTGGACGTTTATATCCACTCAACTTAGTTATGTGGTCAATTTGGATTTCATCGACATCTTTTATGGCGACACAACCTCGTTATCTCGCCTCTCGGGGAGCGCCATCCTTTTATAACTGAATTTCACCTCACGCTGAGCCCTCAAACTATGTTTCTGTGTGAACAGTCCTTCAAAAAACACTTTGTGGAGAAATGTAGGCTACAACTTCATCCCTACACAAAAGTAATGTTTCTAGGGCCATCTCCAGCTGGGGATTTTTAGTCAAATCTGATTTGTTACTCTGTAAAAACTTTTTAAAAAAAGAGAAAAAAAAGTGATACAGGGCTGCATAATGGAAAGTCAAAGTATGCACGGGCCATTTTGGTATTTTTTAAACATTTCTTCAAAATAAAAAATAAATATTTTTAGTTTTTTGGTTATATGTGACATAGTGTACTAATATTGGTTATTGCAGGGGTGTCCAAAGTGCGACCAGGGGGCCATTTGCGGCTCGCAGCTCGAGGTTTGACGGCCTACGACATATTTCCGGAAAAAAAAAAACAGGAAAAAGAGCAAAAAGACGTAATGTAAAGAGTAAAAGCTGACATTTTGACTAAAAGCTGACATTTTGACACTAATAACTACCGTATTTTTCGGAGTATAAGTCGCACCTGCCGAAAATGCATAATAAAGAAGGAAAAAAACATATATAAATCGCACTGGACCCCGGCCAAACTATGAAAAAAACTGCAATTTATAGTCCGAAAAATACGGTAATAATATCATTTGTAGATTAAAACATAAAATTTGATGTATAAACAGTCCTTCTCGAAACACTTTGTGGAGAAATGTAGGCTACAACTTCATCCCTACACAAAAGTATTGCTACTAGGGACATCTCCAGCTGGGGATTTTTAGTCAAATCTGATTTGTTACTCTGTAAAAACTCTTTAAAAAAAAAAAAAAATGAATAAATAAAAGTGGTACAGGGCTGCATAATGGAAAGTCAAAGTATGCACGGGCCATTTTGGTATTTTTCAAACATTTTTTCAAAATAAAATTTTTTTTTTTTAGTTTTTTGGTTATATGTGACTTATATGTACTAATATTGGTTATTGCAGTGGTGTCCAAAGTGCGACCAGGGGGCCATTTGCGGCCCGCAGCTCGAGTTTTGACGGCCCACGACATATTTCCGGAAAAAGAGCAAAAAGACGTAATGTAAAGAGTAAAAGCTGACAGTTTGACTAAAAGCTGACATTTTGACACTAACAACTACCGTATTTTTCGGTGTATAAGTCGCACCGGAGTTTCTATGAAAAAACTGCGACTTATAGTCCGAAAAATATGGTAATAATAATATAATTTGTAGATTAAAACATAAGTTTTGATGTATAAACAGTCCTTCTAGAAACACTTTGTGGAGAAATGTAGGCTACAACTTCATCCCTACACAAAAGTAATGCTACTAGGGACATCTCCAGCTGGGGATTTTTAGTCAAATCTGATTTGTTACTCTGTGTAAACTCTTAAAAAAAAAAAAAAAAAAAAGTGGTACAGGGCTGCGTAATGGAAAGTCAAAGTATGCACGGGCCATTTTGGTATTTTTTAAACATTTTTTCAAAATAAAAAAATATATATTTTTAGCTTTTTGTGACATAGTGTACTAATATTGGTTATTGCAGGGGTGTCCAAAGTGCGACCAGGGGCCCATTTGTGGCCCACAGCTCGAGTTTTGACGGTCCACGACATATTTCCGGAAGAAAAAAAAACAGGAAAAAGAGCAAAAAGACGTAATGTAAAGATTAAAAGCTGACATTTTGACACTAATAACTACCGTATTTTTCGGAGTATAAGTTGCACCGGAGTATAAGTCGCACCTGCCGAAAATGCATAATAAAGAAGGAAAAAAACATATATAAATCGCACTGGAGCCCGGCCAAACTATGAAAAAAACTGCGACTTATAGTCCGAAAAATACGGTAATATTAATATCATTTGAAGATTAAAACATAAGTTTTGATGTATAAACAGTCCTTCTAGAAACACTTTGTGGAGAAATGTAGGCTACAACTTCATCCCTACACAAAAGTAATGCTACTAGGGACATCTCCAGCTGGGGATTTTTAGTCAAATCTGATTTGTTACTCTGTAAAAACTCTGTAAAAAAAATAAAATAATGAAAAAAAAAAAGTGGTACAGGGCGGCATAATGGAAAGTCAAAGTATGCACGGGCCATTTTGGTATTTTTCAAAAAAAAAATCAAAAAAAATAAATAAAATGTTTTTGTTTTTTTGGTTATATGTGACATAGTGTACTAATATTGGTTATTGCAGTGGTGTCCAAAGTGAGACCAGGAAGCCATTTGCGGCCCACAGCTCTAGTTTTGACGGCCCACACTTTAAAAAGTCAGTGTTCAAAAACAAGAAAAAAAAATACAAAAATGAGGGGTATTTTATTTGAACTAAGCAAAGTTATCTGCCAATAGAACAAGAAAATTTGGCTTGTCAAGACTTTCCAAAACAAGTCTAATTAGCTAACCTCAATGAACCCAAAAATACCTTAAAATAAGTATATTCTCACTAATAACAAGTGTCCTACTATATGAGTACGTATTTTTTTATTGTTTCATTGAAAATAAAACAGCAAAGTTCATTTGGCTGTCATCTGTTTTTATATGAGACACAATTGTGTCAGTCATGATTTTTTTTTTTTTTCATGCTTGAAATGAGACATTTTTACTTTAAAAAAGTAGTTTTATACTTGTGAGTGTTGATGACACAGCTTTGCAACAGTTGATATTCTAGTTTTTTGGATTTTCCGGGAGACTCCCGAAATTCAGCGCCTCTCCCGGAAACCTCCCGGGACAAATTTTCTCCCGAAAATCTCCCGAAATTCAGGCGGACCCTCCAGCTCCATGCGGACCTGAGTGACATGTCGACAGCCTGTTTTCACGTCCGCTTTCCCACAATATAAACAGCGTGCCTGCCCAATCACATTGTAACTGTAGAATGATCGAGGGCGAGTTTTTGGTTTCTTATGTGGGTTTATTGTTAGGCAGTTTCATTAACGTCCTCCCAGCGCGGCAACAACACATAACAGCAGCAGTCACGTTTTCGTCTACCGTAAAGCAGTTCGTCTGCCGTAAACCGCATTTTTGTGACACTCTTAAACAGGACAATACTGCCATCTACTGTACATGAATATGTGACAATAACATCTATGGCTTTTAGAGAGTGCAGTGCACAACTGCGCACACAACAAGGAGACGAAGCAGAATGCATCATCAGAGAGGGTGTTCAGCATGGTTGAAAAATAGTGACAGAGAATAGAACAAGGATGGACAATTCAACCCTTAACTCAACAATGAGATAAACGATAGATAGATGAGTGTTATGTGTGTGTATATGTGTAAATAAATGAACACTGAAATTCAAGTATTTCTCTTATTTATATATATATATATATATATATATATATATATATATATATATATATATATATATATATATATATATATATATGTATATATATATATATATATATATATATATATATATATATATATATAGAATAAAATAAATATACATATATATATAGCTAGAATTCACTGAAAGTCAAGTATTTCTTATACATACTTGGTGAATTCTAGCTGTAAATATACTCCTCCCCTCTTAACCACGCCCCCACCCCAACCACGCCCCCCGCCCCCACCTCCCAAAATCGGAGGTCTCAAGGTTGGCAAGTATGGATAGTTCAGCGAGGTTCTCAAAACCTCGTAACAAGGTTTCTGCAGGTGAACCTGGGAAACATATCGATTATTTCCGTAATTGATTAATCCAACGACTAACTTGTGCAATTAATCGAGTAATCCGATAAAACACACTTTATGAGCTCAATACGTACTTTACGCAAAAAAAAAAAAATCAAACACAGTGTTACTGTTCAAACTGTGTGTAATATTACAGTTGTCATGATCCGTGGTCCGGATCATGTTTTGGGTTTTCTGTTAGTTTTGGACTCCTGTAGTTCCTGTTTGTGCACCTCTGAGTTAGTTACCATGGCTACCTATTATTTTCACCTGCCTCTTGTGTTCGGGACGCTCACCTGCTGCTAATCAGAGACAATATTTAAGCCTGCCTTTGCCAGTCAGTCGGTCTGGCTTCTGTTACGTGAGTATTCCTATCTCTAGTCTATGCTAAGTGTTAGCCCTAGCATCCAGTGCGATCGGCACTTTCTTCCTTCGTCTTGTTTTTCTGGTTTGTACCTCTTCGATTCTTGTTTCAAGATTAAATCATGTTCCTACCTGCAAGTCCTGTCCGGAGTCGTCCGTTTGCATCCCGGGAGAACGAACCGCGCAGCAAGCTGCAACCAAACCGTAACAACAGTGGCCAAAAATAGTAAATGTACTTCTTAAATAAAACCTCTGCCTTGTTTTTAATTAATACTTAGGCCTACTTTGCTACTGAATTTTAATCAGAATCAGAAATCAGGAATACTTTAATAATCCCTGAGGGGAAATTAAGATTTTCAGCACAATCCCATTCAAGAGCAGACAAACATTACAGGGAGACAGAACAGGATCGCTGACGGGTCTGCCAACTTCCGGCGCCCCTTACAAAAAAGATGAGAAACAGGTAAAGGCTGGGGGGTTAAAGTGCATCCGGCAGTGGAGGCTCCTCTATGGGGTCTTGGGGCACTAGGAGGTTAACCCCTTTACTACTGTTACCCCAGGTGGCCCTTGGAAAAGGCCTAGTACCTGACTGCCCTCTAGCCAGGGATACGGTGAAGACCTCAACGGCGGAGCAGGCGGACGACGGTAGATTTAAGAACTACCACAACGGCTGCGATGGCAGAAGAAGGCTGCAGCAGAAAAGGGTCTCCAGTCGTCTTGGACTCCATGCCACTGGACCCTGACCCGATTCTGTCAAGGATCGTGTGGTGACTGTCTGTGCAAAGTCTCCCCACGTTAAACAAAGTCCCGCACAGGCATCCTCCATAAAGGGATACACCCCTACCAGCAGGATCGTCATACTAGTTCGAGTGACCGCCGATGATGATGATGGGGGGGTGAGAAAAAAAAATCAGTCTAAGCCTGGACCCCTAGAGAAGGGGTCCAGACTGAGGCCAATGGGGAAAAAACCTCATAGCCATAGCACACATAAGTATCAAACAAGAAAGAACAAAAAGGACATTAAAGACATTAAAAGAGCAGAGCTGATGCAACCAGCATCTTCTACCCACAGCCACAAAAGTAAAACAACAAAACAAATTAGGAGCATGGCCAGAGACAGGAGCAGACCCAACAAAGCAACCAAGAGAGCCGACTCCACCCTCGGCCGCCCAACAACTCTCGGTCAGTGTCCAGTGCGCATGGATGACCATACTTGCCAACCTTGAGACCTCCAATTTCAGGAGGTGGGGGTGGGGTGGTCGGGGGCGTGGTTAAGATATACAGTATATATATATATATATATATATATATATATATATATATATATATATAAGAAATACTTGACTTTCAGTGAATTCTAGCTATATATATATATATATATATATATATATATATATATATATATATACATATATATATATATATATATATATGTATATAAATAAATAAAATACTTGAATTTCAGTGTTCATTTATTTACACATATACACACACATAACACTCATCTACTCATTGTTGAGTTAAGGGTTGAATTGTCCATCCTTGTTCTATTCTCTGTCACTATTTCAGAACACACACATTATACAAATATACATTTTAAAATCAATAAGAAAATGGGAGCTCTAATTTGGGAGTCTGAATTAGGATCAGAAGTTCCTATATAAACATTGCGCACTCACGTCGCCTTTTTGTATTGATTACTGCAGCTGTGCACTGGATTCATTCACAAATACAAACTACAACTCACAAACACTTTAGAGTTAGGCTCCACCATCAGAATGTGTACTTAAACTTATAAAGATCACATGGATATTATTCAGTGAGTTGATTCACCAAAACTAACCTGTTATAAAGGAGTAAAAAGCACACAGGACGTTTCAATTGTTCACAGACTGGTCGCGCTCATCAGAATGACAAGACACTTCCGGTCTGCAGGTGATAGCATTCAATTGGGAAGAAACGCCCTACTGCCCCCTACTGACCAATGTGAATACTGATAAATGTGTAATGACAGCTCCAAAACGAATTCAAACCACAAAATATAATAAATAAATCAACACAAAAATGTGACACATTATGGGTGGGTCACATATGCATGTACAGTAGATGGCAGTATTGCCCTGTTTAAAAGTGTCACAACAATGCTGTTTACGGCAGACAAACTGCTTTACGGTAGACGAAAACGTGACTGCTGTCGTTGTGTGTTGTTACCGCGCTGGGAAGACGTTAATGAAACTGCCGAACAATAAACCTACATAAGAAACCAAGAACTCGCCCTCGATCATTAGCTGTTTATATTGTGGGAAAGCGGACGAGTGAACAGGCTGTCAACACGTCACTCAGGTCCGCATGAATTTCGGGAGATTTTCGGGAGAAAATTTGTCCAGGGAGGTTTTCGGGAGAGGCGCTGAATTTCGGGAGTCTCCCGGAAAATCCGGGAGGGTTGGCAAGTATGTGGATGACCGAGGACGTAGACCACCATAATGTTGGTCATTATGGCGGTACTTGGAGAGCCTAGTGTTTTCTGAGGGATGTTTGAGAACCACCGCGTTAGTCGACGATTTGTCGAATCTATGGTGTTTTTTTCCAGTCACTAGGAGTCAGCAAAGTCACAATAATGTGCTCAAGCACTTCTATACGTAAATATTTCATCAAAGTTAATGAACGATTAATGTGAAAGGAATACAGTCTTTCATTTAAGTCAGCTTAAAGACAGCGTAAGTCCAGGTGCTTAAGAATACTGTGGAGGGGGGCGTGGTCTGCGGGCCTGCCGCGGAACGGGGTGTGTAAGGACCGGCCTCAAAGCACAGCTGGCAGGTGATTGGATTACCCAGCTGGGATTGATCATCCAATCACCTGCCATGCTTTTTAGCAGCAGCCGAGACCGAGACACAGTTGTTGGAGTTGGAGGGAACAAAGAAGCGCACACTGGACATTGCCACATAAAAGAAGACATTTTTAACACCAGACATCCAGGCTGTGGGAGGATTTGTCAGCATCAGGTGAACCCACGGGAGAAAGACCTCCACAAATACATTGTTCTGACTCTATAGATGTGTGCAGGCTTCTATTCCCTACTTTCACCTAAAATCTTTAGGACAAGAAGAGAGTTTAGAGGTGAGATGAGCTTGTCTGGGTGCGCGTCTTCCAAAGAACCTTGCACTACTTTCCAAATGAACGTGTTTGAAGTGAAGTCCACATGGACCACTGAGCTGGCCCACGGATGCCAGCATGTGCATCACTGCGAGCGTCAAATCCACCAGCGCAGCCTTCAGAGCCCGGGCCAAGGCCGGAGACAAACGTGCAGTATTTCATTGTGTTCAAAGGACCGCAGACTGCAATGGCTGGTTGCCCTTCCGAGTCTTGGTCCAGAAGGATTTTGTGTAATCCTGATGAAGGACGGGACTAACCCGAACCTCGTGATGTTTTTAGGAGGCGAGTCTAGCAGGATCTAACGTGCATTTGTTCGGCTTTGTGAAATATCGTTTCAAATCGAGTCAATAGGAATGATATATGACCCAGGGTGTGTCAAAAGAAGTGAGTCAGCGGTTTTTTGTGTGAAATGTCATTTATGCTGCCGAGTGAGATCGACTGATACTGATCTCATGTACACTGCAGAAAGTCAAGTGTTCAAAAACAAGGAAAAAACAAACAAAAATTAGGGGTATTTTTATTTGAACTAAGCAACATTATCTGCCAATAGAACAAGAAATTTCGGCTTGTCAAGACTTTCCAAAACAAGTAAAATTAGCTAACCTCAATGAACCCAAAAATACCTTAAAATAAGTATATTCTCACTAATAACAAGTGCACTTTTCTTGGTAGAAAAAAAGAGACCTTTTTGATCAATATGTTGAAAAATATTCTTAAATTAAGTAAATGCTAGTGCCATTATCTTGACATAATGAAATGCGCTCGGCATCATGATTTTTTTTTCATGCTTGAAATAAGAAATTATTACTTTAAAAAAGTAGTTTTATACTTGTGAGTGTTGATGACATAGCATTGCATTAATTGATATTCTAGTTTCAAGCATGTTTTACTCAATATAGGTCATAAAATCTCAGCAACAAGCTGTAATATCTTACTGAGATCATTTAGGACTAAAACACTTAAAACAAGTAAAACACTCTAACATAAAATCTGCTCTTATCGGACAGAAAATAAGCAAATATCACCCTTATTTGAGATATTTAATCTTACTTAGATTTCAGTTTTTGCAGTGCAGGGTTCCTCTGGAGCTCGTCATAGTGCACTGCAAAAAGTCAGTGATCAAAAACAAGAAAAATTGAAGCTGCAAGGGAGCGCTAGAGCGCAATTTTGAGTTTTGGGGTTTGGTTTTTTGATTAGATCGCAACTTTTGCCAGTCCTGATGTGTGTGTCAAATATGGTGAGTTTTGAAGCATGTTAAGGGGGTCAAATTACAGCTCAAAGAGGCGGCGGAATAATAATAATAATAAAACACACGAAATACAATAGGGTCCTTTGTCCCAAAGGGACATTGCGGTCCCTAAAAATTAGGGGTATTTTATTTGAACTAAGCAAAATTATCTGCCAATAGAACAAGAAGTAAGAAAATTATTACTTTAAAAAAGTATTTTTATACTTGTGAGTGTTGATGACACAGCTTTGCAACAGTTGATATTCTAGTTCCAAGCATGTTTTACTCAATATAGGTCATCAAATCTCAGCAACAAGCTGTAATATCTTACTGAGATCATTTAGGACCAAAACACTTAAAACAAGTAAAACACTCTAACACAAAATCTGCTTAGTGAGAAGAATTATCTTATCAGACAGAAAATAAGCAAATATCACCCTTATTTGAGATATTTAATCTTACTTAGATTTCAGTTTTTGCAGTGTATAAATATTTTAATGTATCAATGGTGAGTGCTATTGACGGTTGAACAATATCAACCCAATATTTAAACTGCTTACTTATTGTTTTGTTACATACAGCTGTTTGAGCAAAACAAAGTGCAAACCCCGTTTCCATATGAGTTGGGAAATTGTGTTGGATGTAAATATAAACGGAATACAATGATTTGCAAATCATTTTCAACCCATATTCAATTGAATGCACTACAAAGACAAGATATTTGATGTTCAAACTCATAAACTTTATTTTTTTGCAAATAATAATTAACTTAGAATTTCATGGCTGCAACACGTGCCAAAGTAGTTGGGAAAGGGCATGTTCACCACTGTGTTACATGGCCTTTCCTTTTAACAACACTCAGTAAACGTTTGGGAATTCTTTCCCATTCTTGCTTGATGTACAGCTTAAGTTGTTCAACAGTCCGGGGGTCTCCGTTGTGGTATTTTAGGCTTCATAATGCGCCAAACATTTTCAATGGGAGACAGGTCTGGACTACAGGCAGGCCAGTCTAGTACCTGCACTCTTTTACTATGAAGCCACGTTGATGTAACACGTGGCTTGGCATTGTCTTGCTGAAATAAGCAGGGGCGTCCATGGTAACGTTGCTTGGATGGCAACATATGTTGCTCCAAAACCTGTATTTACCTTTCAGCATTAATGGCGCCTTCACAGATGTGTAAGTTACCCATGTCTTGGGCACTAATACACCCCCATACCATCACAGATGCTGGCTTTTCAACTTTGCTCCTATAACAATCCGAATGGTTCTTTTCCTCTTTGGTTCGGACGTCCACAGTTTCCAAAAACAATTTGAAATGTGGACTCGTCAGACCGCAGAACACTTTTCCACTTTGTATCAGTCCATCTTAGATGAGCTCAGGCCCAGCGAAGCCGACGGCGTTTCTGGGTGTTGTTGATAAACGGTTTTCGCCTTGCATATGAGAGTTTTAACTTGCACTTACAGATGTAGCGACCAACTGTAGTTACTGACAGTGGGTTTCTGAAGTGTTCCTGAGCCCATGTGGTGATATCCTTTACACACTGATGTCGCTTGTTGATGCAGTACAGCCTGAGGGATCGAAGGTCACGGGCTTAGCTGCTTACGTGCAGTGATTTCTCCAGACTCTCTGAACCCTTTGATGATAATACGGACCGTAGATGGTGAAATCCCTAAATTCCTTGCAATAGCTGGTTGAGAAAGTTTTTTCTTAAACTGTTCAACAATTTGCTCACGCATTTGTTGACAAAGTGGTGACCCTCGCCCCATCCTTGTTTGTGAATGACTGAGCATTTCATGGAATCTACTTTTATACCCAATCATGGCACCCACTTGTTCCCAATTTGCCTGTTCACCTGTGGGATGTTCCAAATAAGTGTTTGATGAGCATTCCTCAACTTTATCAGTATTTATTGCCACCTTTCCCAACTTCTTTGTCACGTGTTGCTGGCATCAAATTCTAAAGGTAATGATTATTTGCACAAAAAAAAAATGTTTATCAGTTTGAACATCAAATATGTTGTCTTTGTAGCATATTCAACTGAGCCGTTTATATTTACATCTAACACAATTTCCCAACTCATATGGAAACGGGGTTTGTAAGACAAGCCTCATAGAGATGTGTTAGGGTGTTTGCTTTCGTTACTTGCTGCAAAACACTTCGATATTCTGTTGTCAAAGTATGGGATCGGGACTGGGAATCGGCTCAGGTCAATGCTGAACCGAAGTCTTGCAGGAATCCACCCACACATTTCACGTTTTCGTGCCACTTCCGAAACACATTTTTCCTGCAGATTTTGCCGTAATTGTCGATTTTTGACTACAGAATCCCTTCGTCCTTGAGAAGGTCCAGTCTGGCGCGCAGACGCGGTAGCGGGAGGCCTTGGGTCGTGTTGGAGCATTTTCCACGCTTGATGGAACCCAATAAGCCAGCTCATATTGGTGCTCCTGCAGCTCTGTTTGCCCCTGCCTTCATTCCAAGTTGTCCATTAAAAAGCTTCATAACGGGGTCGCAGATAAGCGAAGGACAACACGGCTCCACAAAGTAATATCCGCCCCCATTTTCCTTCAACCCGAATAATAATTAGCTGAGTAAAGAGAATAACAAGAAGCTGGCGATTTGAAGGTGCGCCAACGACGCTGAAACCCCCCCTAGCCTGACCTCGTTTACTGCAGCGAGCCTCCGACGGCCTCGATGAACATGTCTACTCGCTGGAGGAGCGTCAGACGCATCTGGACGCTCACCAAGGAAAAGGAAAACAAATGAGATATGCTGAGGGGAGCCTGTTATTAATTACCAGAAGATGACGGGAATGGCCGAGAAGCTGCTGGAGCTTTAAAATGGCACTGAAAAGAAAGAAAAAAAAAAAAAAAAAGATGACAAATAAGCAGGCGGGGAATTTCAGGAGTTATCTCAGAGGAGCCGAGGCGAGCGAGGAAGATGTATAAACTGCGAGGAGATCCCCACCTGTTTTTTATTTAACCACGACAAGAAAGTCTACACTCCCATTTTAGCGAGTCTTGTATTTGTAATAACTAGAGATGTCCGATAATGGCTTTTTTGCCCATAGCCGATATTGTCCAACTCTTAATTACCGATTCCGATATCAACCGATACCGATATATACAGTCGTGGAATTAACACATTATTATGCCTAATTTTGTTGTGATGCACCGCTGGATGCATTAAACAATGTAACAAGGTTTTCCAAAACAAATCAACTCAAGTTTTGGAAAAAAGTGCCACTGCCATATTTATTATTAAAGTCACAAAGTGCATTATTTTTTTTTTAACATGCCTCAAAACAGCAGCTTGGAATTTGGGACATGCTCTCTCTGAGAGAGCATGAGGAGGTTGAGGTGGAGGCAGGGGGTGTATATTGTAGCGTCCCCGAAGAGTTAGTGCTGCAAGGGGTTCTGGGTATTTGTTCTGTTGTGTTTATGTTGTGTTACGGTGTGGATGTTCTCCCGAAATGTGTTTGCCATTCTTGTTTGGTGTGGGTTCACAGTGTGCCGCATATTTGCAACAGTGTTAAAGTTGTTTATACGGCCACCCTCAGTGTGACCTGTATGGCTGTTGACCAAGTATGAATTGCATTCACTTGTGTGTGTGAAAAGCCGTAGATATTATGTGATTGGGCCGGCACGCAAAGGCAGTGCCTTAAAAGCACGCCCCCAATATTGTTGTCTGGGTGGAAATCGGGAGAAATTCAGGAGAATGGTTGCCCTGGAGATTTTTGGGAGGGGCACTGAAATTCAGGAGTCTACTGGGAAAATCGAGAGGGTTGGCAAGTATGACTGGGAGATGCAACTCCTCTGTACTTCTCCCTACGTCCGTGTACAACTCCGTACAGCGGCGTTTTAAAAAGTCATAAATTTTACTTTTTGAAACAGATACCGATAATTTCCAATGTTACATTTTAAAGCCCGGATCTGAACCCGAGTGGTGTTTTGTTATTAGACTTTTGTGCTCGTCACAGATTGCCAGTAACAAACACCATGTTCAATCATAAGGGTGTCCATATGTGCACTTGGCACCGGGACACCCTAGGCCGCAGTTCCATGATTGACTTTGTAGTTGTGTCATCGGATTTGCGGCCTCATGTTTTGGACACTCGGGTGAAGAGAGGGGCGGAGCTTCCAACCGATCACCACCTGGTGGTGAGTTGGCTGCGATGGTGGGGGAGGATGCCGGACAGACCTGGCAGGCCCAAACGCATTGTGAGGGTTTGCTGGGAACGTCTGGCAGAGTCTCCTGTCAGAGAGAGTTTCAATTCCCACCTCCGGAAGAACTTTGAACATGTCACGAGGGAGGTGCTGGACATTGAGTCCGAGTGGACCATGTTCCGCGCCTCTATTGTCGAGGCAGCTGATTGGAGCTGTGGCCGTAAGGTAGTTGGTGCCTGTTGTGGCGGTAATCCTAGAATCCACCAGCGGTAAGGGATGGCGTCAAGCTGAAGAAAGAGTCCTATCGGACTCTTTTGGCTCATAGGACTCCGGAGGAAGCAGACAGGTACCGACAGGCCAAGCGGTGTGCAGTTTCAGTGGTCGCGGAGGCAAAAACTCGGACATGGGAGGAGTTCGGGGAAGCCATGGAAAACGACTTCCGGACGGCTTCGAAGCGATTCTGGACCACCATCCGCCGCCTCAGGAAGGGGAAGCAGTGCACTATCAACACCGTGTATGGTGGGGATGGTGCTCTGCTGACCTTGACTGCGGATGTTGTGGATCGGTGGAGAGAATACTTCGAAAACCTCCTCAATCCTACCAGCACGTCTTCCTATGAGGAAGCAGTCCCTGGGGAATCTGTGGTGGGCTCTCCTATTTCTGGGGCTGAGGTTGCTGAGGTAGTTAAAAAGCTCCTCGGTGGCAAGGCCCCGCGGGTGGATGAGAACCGCCCGGAGTTCCTTAAGGCTCTGGATGTTGTAGGGCTGTCTTGGTTGACAAGACTCTGCAACATTGCGTGGAAATCGGGGGCGGTACCTCTGGACTGGCAGACCGGGGTGGTGGTTCCTCTCTTTAAGAAGGGGAACCGGAGGGTGTGTTCTAACTATCGTGGGATCACACTCCTCAGCCTTCCCGGTAAGGTCTATTCAGGTGTACTGGAGAGGAGGCTACGCCGGATAGTCGAACCTCGGATTCAGGAGGAACAGTGTGGTTTTCGTCCTGGTCAAGTGAAGACTATCTCTCCCGGCTGGCCTGGGAGCGCCTCGGGATCCCCCGGGAGGAGCTGGACGAAGTGGCTGGGGAGAGGGAAGTCTGGGCTTCCCTGCTGAGGCTGCTGCCCCCGCGACCCGACCTCGGATAAGCGGAAGAAGATGGATGCAGTCCGATATTATCGGACATCTCTAGTAATAACTACACCCGAAAGATTAGAGTAGTCAGTGTGCAGCACTTCTCCCTTTGCTTCTAATTATTGTTGTGTATATTCCTAATAACTAGCTTCCTCTGCAGTGGACATTGGATTGTTGTCTTTTGTCAAACCGTACAGGTGTTATGTTTCAGTAACATTTTGGCGACTAAGCTACCAGTTGTTTTGTACCGTAAAATCTACAAAGGTTTTTTTTTGTTTGTTTGTTTGTTTTTTGTTTTTGTTTTAACAGTGAACGTAATGGAAAAATGGAAAACATGCGATGAGGTTGCGACTTGTCCAGGGTGTACTCCGCCTTCCGCCCGAATGCAGCTTAGATAGGCTCCAGCACCCCCCCGCGAACCCAAAAGGGACAAGCGGTAGAAAATGGACGGAGGGATGGGCTTATATACCGGTGCGCTCTATAGTCCAGAAATTACAGTAATCGATTTTTTAAAATTAGGAACGCATTTAGAATTGTGGTGAATTAGAATCGCGATTAGGAAGTGTATCGATTTTTGAACATGAAACCTGAAACTAATATTGTGGCAAACTGCTTCAAAACCAGCTTGAGTCTTGTTTTGGAAATGTTGTCATAAATCTTGCATTTAAAACAAGAGCTACAACGGTGTTTTTCAACCTTTTTTGAGCCAAGGCACATTTTTTTTCATAAAAAAAAAAATACGGAGGCACACCACCAGCAGAAAAGGTTAAAAAAATGAAACTCCACCAGGTTGTCGTACCTTATTTTGAGTTTGAGTTTGTTGTTGTTTCCTGTGTGTACAGTCTTGTGCTGTTATTCCTGTTTTGTTGCAGCTTCACGCCTTCCTTTGAATGCTATTGCCCGCACCCGCTTTGTTTTCACAATCAAGACTATTTAAGTTGTGCGTACGCTATCCTTCTTTGTGAAGACATTGTTGATTGTCATGTCATGTACGGATGTGCTTTGTGGATGCCGTCTTTGCTCCACACGCTGTAAGTCTTTGCGGTCGTCCAGCATTCTGTTTTTGTTCATTTTGTAGTGTTGCGTCGACCAGCTTCTCCTCCCAGGGAATTTAAGTCACTGGTCAATCCCAAGTTCTTTCGATGACATATATGCTGAGTAAGAAGGACCATCAAGACAGAATAGGAATGTTATCAAGTTTTACTGAAGCTTCAGGAGAACAGCCCAGACCAATACATTTATACCGGCTTCTCAAGTTGTTCTAACATTCAAACGGGAAAAAACTACTCCTTGAAAAGGAAAGCAGAATGATATTATGATATGACAAAAGTTGTTATTAAATACTTTTGGTCCCATTTGCTTTTACCAAAATAAATCAAGTATTGATAGCAGCAATAGCTATCCTCCATGAAAACGTACTTTGTATGATCACATTCTTTTTGTGTTAAAATCCAGTTCAGAGAATAATTTAATCTTGGACACAGTATGTAATCCTCCATATTGGCAGACACATTCATTTAATTACATTTAATTCCAAGCAATAAAACAATATTTTGGCATCTGACAAAAAACACTCACAAACGCTGGCTTACTCTAATAAAAATGCCATGTTTGTTATAAATACAGTTTTAAAAAAAGAGAGAAAAAAAAGTCTGGCTTCCGCAGGAGAGACGTGTCTGTTAGCCCCAACTTCTCCCAGTGTGACAAGTCAGAGTACTGCTGAGGCATTGAACTGCAAGTTGACAATATATCACCCCCTACCTTGAGGCAGAGGTACTTGCTTGCCTCATGGCCTAACTTTTCCCCGTGGCAACAAGCACACACACGCTCAATACACTTTGTGTGTAGCCTTGGAGGCACCACCTGTGACTGCCTCACTTCTCGTCTGCCTTTTTATTTTGATCAGGAAACACGGAATTTCCGCAATTTTGACCATGTAAATTATCAAAATATACAGGAACCACACCAAAATCACATAGAAAGCATAGACCAAAAGATAAATATTAAAGCTTATTTTATTGTATTACTTCGTTTGGACGCTGGATCGGTTCGCAGCTGAGTGTGAAGCGACTGGGATGAGAATCAGCACCTCCAAGTCTGAGTCCATGGTTCTCGCCCGGAAAAGGGTGGAGTGCCATCTCCGGGTTGCGGAGGAGACCCTGCCCCAAGTGGAGGAGTTCAAGTACCTCGGAGTCTTGTTCACGAGTGAGGGAAGAGTGGATCGTGAGATCGACAGGCGGATCGGTGCGGCGTCTTCAGTAATGCGGACGCTGTATCGATCCGTTGTGGTGAAGAAGGAGCTGAGCCGGAAGGCAAAGCTCTCAATTTACCGGTCGATCTACGTTCCCATCCTCACCTGTGGTCATGAGCTTTGGGTTATGACCGAAAGGACAAGATCACGGGTACAAGCGGCCGAAATGAGTTTCCTCTGCCGGGTGGCAGGGCTCTCTCTCCCTTAGGGTGAGAAGCTCTGTCATCCAGGGGGAGCTCAAAGTAAAGCCGCTGCTCCTCTAAATCGAGAGGAGCCAGATGAGATGGTTCGGGCATCTGGTCAGGATGCCACCCGATCGCCTCCCTAGGGAGGTGTTTAGGGCACGTCCGACTGGTAGGAGGCCACGGGGAAGACCCAGGACACGTTGGGAAGACTATGTCTCCCGGCTGGCCTGGGAACGCCTCGGGATCCCCCGGGAAGAGCTGAACGAAGTGGCTGGGGAGAGGGAAGTCTGGGCTTCCCTGCTTAGGCTGCTGCCCCCGCGACCCGACCTCGGATAAGCGGAAGAAGATAGATGGATGGATGGATACTTCGTTTTTGAACATCTCATGGTTAAGCCTTTTACCCCCCTGGTGGCAAGGTGAGGCACTGCCTCACTTGCCTCCCCTGACAGCACGTCACTGCTCCAAACCCACACGGGTGCTCCCTGTTTAGACCTGAAGGCAACAATAGCTGAACGCAAACGTTGAGATTAGTACGAGCGTCTCCACGGTGGTAATTGCTCCCCGAATGAGACTGTCGTTCCCCTATGGCTGGATGTGACAAAAGACAAGCGCGGCCTACTTTTCACTTGATGTTGTGACTGGCGCGACACTGTTGTCAGCCTCACTATGACGAGCTCCAGAGAAAACCCTGCACTGCAAAAACTGAAATCTAAGTAAGATTAAATATCTCAAATAAAGGTGCTTATTTTCTGTCTGATAAGATCATTCTTCTCACTAAGCAGATTTTATGTTAGAGTGTTTTACTTGTTTTAAGGGTTTTGGTCCAGGGTGTACCCCGCCTTCCGCCCGATTGTAGCTGAGATAGGCTCCAGCGCCCCCCGCAACCCCAAAGGGAATAAGCGGTAGAAAATGGATGGAAAATGGATGGGTCCTAAATGATCTCAGTAAGATATTACAGCTTGCTGCTGAGATTTTTTGACCTATATTGAGTAAAACATGCTTGGAACTAGAATATCAACTCATGTGTCACACTCACAAGTAGAGATGTCCGATAATCAGGGGCGCCAAAAAGGGGGGGTAAAGGAGACGGATTCTAGGGGCCCAGAGAGGCCCCTAATGATGATGAAATTATAATACAGAAAAAATAATGACACTGTGTTGGGGGCCCTGTAAAGATTCTTTTCATGGGGCCCAAAATCCCTAGCGGCGCCCCTGCCGATAATATCGGCCGATAAATGCTATAAAATGTAATATCGGAAATTATTGGTATCGGTTTCAACCTAACGATTTTCCCGGGAGACTCCCGAATTTCAGTGCCCCTCCCAAAAATCTCCCGGGACAACCAATCTCCCGAATACCACCCGGACAACAATATTGGGGGCGGGCCTTAAGGGCACTGCCTTTTGCGTCCTCTACAACCTGTCGTCACGTCTGCTTTTCCTCCATATAAACAGCGCGCCGGCCCAGTCACATAATATCTATGGCTTATACACACATATAAGTGAATGCAAACATACTTGGTCAACAGCCATACAGGTCACACTGAGGGTGGCCGTATAAACAACTGTAACACTGTTACAAATACACGCCACACTCTGAACCCACACCAAACAAGAATGACAAACACATTTCGGGAGAACATCCGCACCAAAACACAACATAAACACAACAGAACAAATACCCAGAATCCCTTGCAGCACTAACTCTTCCGGGACGCTACAATATACACCCCCCATCTCCCGAATTCGGAGGTCTCAAGGTTGGCAAGTATGCTCTAGTACAGTGGTTCTCAAATGGGGGTACGCGTACCCTTTGGGGTACTTGAAGGTATGCCAAGGGGTATGTGAGATTTTTTTTAAATGTCTGTCAAAAAGAACTGTGAAAAGAAATGCAACAATGCAATATTCAGTGTTGACAGCTAGATTTTTTGTGGACATGTTCCATAAATATTGATGTTAAAGATTTCTTTTTTTGTGAAGAAATGTTTAGAATTAAGTTCATGAATCCAGATGGATCTCTATTACAATCCCCAAAGAGAGCACTTTAAGTTGATGATTACTTCTATGTGTAGAAATCTTTATTTATAATTGAATCACTTGTTTATTTTTCAACAAGTTTTTAGTTATTTTTATATCTTTTTTTCCAAATAGTTCAAGAAAGACCACTACAAATGAGCAATATTTTGCACTGTTATACAATTTAATAAATCAGAAACTGATGACATAGTGCTGTATTTTACTTCTTTATCTCTTTTTTTCAACCAAAAATGCTTTGCTCTGATTAGGGGGTACTTGAAATAAATAAAACATTTCACAGGGGGTACATCACTGAAAAAATGTTGAGAACCACTGCTCTAGTATACTCTGGACTGAAGCTGTGTGCCTTCATTGTTTTTGTAGCTGTTGTTTTGAGGCATGTTTAAAAAAAAAATTGAAAATAATGCACTTTGTGAATGTCAAAGTATAGTATTTCCCATAGTTGTAGTGGGTATCAGGATTATCTCAGGGAGAGCATGTCCCAAATTCCAAGATGTTAAAAAAAATAATGCACTTTGTGACTTCAATAATAAATATGGCAGTGCCATGTTGGCATTTTTTTCCATAACTTGAGTTGAAGTTGTTCTCTTATTTTGGGAAAACCTTGTTTTTGATTGATTGATTGATTGATTGAAACTTGTATTAGTAGATTGCACAGTACAGTACATATTCTGTACAATTGACCACTAAATGGTAACACCTGAATAAGTTTTTCAACTTGTTTAAGTCGGGCTCCACGTTAATCAATTCATGGTAAAGTTACATTGTTTAATGCATCCAACAACAAAATTAGGCATAATAATGTGTTCATTCCATGACTGTATATATCAGTTTCGGTTGATGTCGGAATCGGTAATTAAGAGTTGGACAATATCGGAATATCGGATATCGGCAAAAAAGCCATTATCGGACATCTCTACTCACAAGTATAAAACTCATTTTTTAAAGTAATAATTTCTTACTTCAAGCATGAAAAAAACATCATGATGCCGAGCGCATATCATTATGTCAAGATAATGGCACTAGCATTTACTTAATTATAAGAATATTTTTCAACATATTGAGCAAAAAGGTATTTTTTTTCTACCAAGAAAAGTGCACTTGTTATTAGTGAGAATATACTTATTTTAAGGTATTTTTGGGTTCATTTACCGGTAGGTTAGCTAATTTTACTTGTTTTGTAAAGTCTTGACAAGCCAAATTTTCTTGTTCTATTGGCAGATAATTTTGCTTAGTTCAAATAAAATACCCCTAATTTAAAAAAAAATTTAAATTGTTTTTTGATCACTGACTTTTTGCAGTGCACTATGACGAGCTCCAGAGGAACCCTGCACTGCAAAAACTGAAATCTAAGTAAGATTAAATATCTCAAATAAGGGTGATATTTGCTTATTTTCTGTCTGATAAGATAATTCTTCTCACTAAGCAGAGTTTATGTTAGAGTGTTTTACTTGTTTTAAGGGTTTTGGTCCTAAATGGTCTCAGTAAAATATTACAGCTTGTTGCTGAGATTTTATGACCTATATTGAGTAAAAAATGCTTGAAACTAGAATATCAACTGATGCAAAGCTGTGTCATTAACACTCACAAGTATAAAACTACTTGTTTAAAGTAATACTTTTTTACTTCAAGCATGACACACACAAAAAAAATCATAATGCCGAGCGCATATCATTATGTCAAAATAATGGCACTAGCATTTGCTTAACTTCTAAAGGCCTTAGTGGCCACATGCGTGGACAGCACGTTTTAGCTCTTATTTCCAAAATTGTGTACACTACTGAATTGGGGTCTTATGCCGACATATGGACACTTATACTGCTATCTGGTGGTGTCAGAAGTGTCAAGACTTGGACTGTGGCGTGGTTTGTTTTCCCATGGTGTAAATTATTTGGACCGGACATGGCGTGAAGGTAAATACATTTTTTATTTTTACACTAACAAAAGAACAAAAAGCGCGCTCAAGGCAGAAGTACAAACTTGACCAATGAAACAAATACTTGCACGTGGGCAAAAAACTATGGACATGAACAAAAGTCGCTAACTGTGGCATAAATAGAAAAAACTTACTTGACATGACGTAAACAGGGCAGCATGGACTATGAACATGAAACAGAGTGTCAGGAGTGTGTCAAGAGTGATGTCGCCAGGCTGACTGCCTGGCAACTACAGGCTTAAATAGTGATGACATGATTAGTGAAAAGTGGTGCGTGACTCAAAATGTGAAAACGTGAGACAGGTGCGTGACATGACGATGTGAACCAGGTGAAACCAATGGTTACTATGGTGACAAAGGGAGTGAAGACAAGAACTAAAAATTGTGCAAAAACCAAGCAAAACATAACTAAACAAAACATGATCACAGACATGACAAGAAGAGTATAACATACATTGGAATTTGGAGAAAAAAAAAGTGTAAAAATAAAAATTAGCATGTCACTACACATGAAGTACACGTTTGTGCACTTATGGACTAAAGTACATCATATTAAAAAAAATGATTTTTAGTTTTTATTCTAATTAGGGTCCAACAAGCCTAAATAGCAAAGAGAAATTAAAAAAAAATAACATGTAAACAAACAGCTTGGGCCTTAAGAGGTTTATTTAAGAATATTTTTCAACATATTGAGCAAAAAGGTCTACATTTTTTTTTCTACCAAGAAAAGTGCACTTGTTATTAGTGAGAATATACTTATTTTAAGGTATTTTTTTGGGTTCATTGAGGTTAGCTAATTTTACTTGTTTTGGAAAGTCTTGACAAGCCACATTTTCTTGTTCTATTGGCAGATAATTTTGCTTAGTTCAAATAAAATACCCCTAATTTTTTTTTTTTTTTTTTTTTTTTTTTTTTTTGATCACTGACTTTTTGCAGTGCACTATGACGAGCTCCAGAGGAACCCTGCACTGCAAAAACTGAAATCTAAGTAATATTAAATATCTCAAATAAGGGTGATATTTGCTTATTTCTGATAAGTTAATTCTTCTCACTAAGCAGAGTTTATGTTAGAGTGTTTTACTTGTTTTAAGGGTTTTGGTCCTAAATGATCTCAGTAAGATATTACAGCTTGTTGCTGAGATTTGATGACCTATATTGAGTAAAACATGCTTGGAACTAGAATATCAACTGATGCAAACTGTATAAAACTACTTTTTTAAATTAATAATTTCTTATTTCAAGCATGAAAACAAAAATCATGACTTTGACACAATTGTGTCTAATTAAAACAGATGACAGCCAAATGGACTTTGCTGTTTTATTTTCAATGAAACAATAGAAAATACGTACTCATATAGTACATAGTATAGTACAGTTGGCACAGTACAGTAAACGGACAGTTAATGTTTAAATATTTAACATTTCAAACAATTTTGAAGAGAAATAGTTCATGCACATTCAGATAAATTCTTCAAAATTACAATTGAAAAAAATTTGGCCGGGGGCGGGCTGTGTATATGCGCACTAATTGACTGAAAGAGCATGCACTTGGCGCGATGATGTCATGTTATCGATGGAAAAATGCATTTTTAGACCATTTGAGAAAAGGAGACCCTGAGAGTAACAAGCGGTTTCCTTGTTGCCTTTCCATTAAGAACAATACATTAGTTTTTAGTGTAAGTTTGCTGCCGAGCGCATATCATTATGTCAAGATAATGGCACTAGCATTTACTTAATTTAAGAATATTTTTCAAAATATTGAGCAAAAATTTTGTTTTTTTCTACCAAGAAAAGTGCACTTGTTATTAGTGAGAATATACTTATTTTAAAGGGGAACATTATCACCAGACCTATGTAAGCGTCAATATATACCTTGATGTTGCAGAAAAAAGACCATATATTTTTTTAACCGATTTCCGAACTCTAAATGGGTGAATTTTGGCGAATTAAACGCCTTTCTATTACAACGTGACGTCACATCGGGAAGCAATCCACCATTTTCTTACTTTCGTCGGTGTGTTGTCGGAGGGTGTAACAACACGAACAGGATTCAAGTTGCACCAGTGGCCCAAAGATGCGAAAGTGGCAAGAAATTGGACGAAATTTGTTCAAAATACGAGGCTGTGGGGAAAGCCGACGAAATGGTCAGTCGTTTGTTCCGCACACTTTACCGACGAAAGCTATGCTACGACAGAGATGGCAAGAATGTGTGGATATCCTGCGACACTCAAAGCAGATGCTGACATCAACTCCAAAACTGGACAGCTCAGCTTTCAGGAAAAGAGAGCGGATGAGGGTATGTCTACAGAATATATTAATTGATGAAAACTGTATTCATTACTCGCGGTTTTACGTAAATTATTATACATAAACTGTGTTTACCAATAATTTAGCTTAAAAACATTTATTTTTTTCAATCATTCGAGTACATTCGGGTAGTCTTGTGTAATGCAGTATTCTATTTAGGTATGGTTAACCTGAGTGCTGAAATCGTGGAAAAATATATGTTCTTAGCACGCCTGAAATGGGCTGTCTGCACTCTCAAAGTGCATGTTGTTGCCAAATGTATTTCATATGCTGTAAACCTAGTTCATAGTTGTTAGTTTCCTTTAATGCCAAACAAACACATACCAATCGTTGGTTAGAAGGCGATCGCCGAATTCGTCCTCGCTTTCTCCCGTGTCGCTGGCTGTTGTGTCGTTTTCGTCGGTTTCGCTTGCATACGGTTCAAACCGATATGGCTCAATAGCTTCAGTTTCTTCTTCAATTTCTTTTTTTCGCTACCTGCCTCCACACTACAACCATCCGTTTCAAAACATTCGTAATCTGTTGAATCGCTTAAGCCGCAGAAATCCGAGTCTGAATCCGAGCTAATGTCGCTATACCTTACTGTTCTATGCGCCATGTTTGTTTGAGTTGGCATCACTATGTGACGTCACAGGAAAATGGACGGGTGTATATAACGCAGTGACGTGCGGTGAGGTTGATGGCTGGTGAGGCACTGACTTCATCACAGTCAGATTTACAAACATATGAACCCTAAAGAGTATCTTATTCACCATTTGATTGGCAGCAGTTAACGGGTTATGTTTAAAAGCTCATACCAGCATTCTTCCCTGCTTGTCACTCAGCATCAAGGGTTGGAATTGGGGGTTAAATCACCAAAAATGATTCCCGGGCGCCGCGCCGCTGCTGCCCACTGCTCCCCTCACCTCCCAGGGGGTGAACAAGGAGATGGGTCAAATGCAGACGACACATTTCATTACACCTAGTGTGTGTGTGACAATCATTGGTACTTTAACTTAACTTTAACTTTACACATACAAACTGTAGCACACAAAAACGCACATTTAATAAAAAAAACGTTATTATGGTCTTACCTTTACTTGTAAATTAAGTCCATGCGCCACAACTAAAGCCCTCACTTAAACTTTCCACATGCAAGATTGAATCTATCTAAAAAAGTGTAACCGAGGGTTTATAAATGTCGCCTATACTGTATGAAACTACAAAATAACAAACACGGAGGCTCCAGTTTACACGAGGACCACTTTATTTACCTTCTTTCAAAAACCTTGTGTCATCACTTCCGCTCTTAGCGCCTTCAAAATAAGAGCTCAATGCATATACTGTATAACAGCGCATAACAGGAACTTAACATCACAAAGAGGAAAGCCCATGAAAATAGGTTACAAAAGTTATTTAATAAGAAGCCAAAAAGTGCAAAAACATTAATGTTCGTGTTGGAGGAGTGGTGAAAGTCTGCAGGTGTACCTAATGTTGTGGCCCTGCAGTCATTCACAACTCCTCCAACACGAACATTATTGTTTTTGCACTTTTTGGCTTCTTATGAAATAACTTTTTTAAATAGATTCAATCTTGCACGTGGAAAGTTTAAGTGTGGGCTTTAGTTGATATAACAATTCTACGGCGGGGGTGCAGGAGGCGGGATTACTGGAGCCTCAGCCAGTGCGTCTTTTGCAGCCGTTTTATGATCGCTCAGCACAATAAATACTTTACACACATACAGTTGTTGACAAAATACACTGTACATTATATACCTCAGCTAACTAAACTATGGAAATGTATAATATAGTTCATATAGCAATACAGTCTCACTGCACAGCAGGCCAGCAGTTAGCCGAGTCCGGAATCCATGTTGAGGCACTGAGTGACGTGCCTCAACTGGCTGCTGATCACCGCACCGTCTCTTCTCAGTATTTGAACGGCAAATGTGAAAATTCAGCGATTTTGAATAAAAATAATCTAAAACTGGTGAAGTTAAATGGAAAATAACTTTATAGTATAATCACTGGATACATATAACAATTTAATTAATTTTTTTTCTTTTTACATTTTTTTTCTTTCCATGATGGCAGGTGAGGCGGGGCCTCACCTGCCTCTAGTGGCTGCACGTCACTGTCATGTAACATATATGATACATAACATGTATAGTATACTATATGATACATAGCACGTATATAACGTATACAATATCATATGACATGTATATCACGAAACATGTATGATAGGACATATAACATATACAGTACGCTATCACATAACAGATATGATATAAAACATATAACATATAAACGTCCTTCCCTGGTGCAAACAAATCCACTTGTGTCACAATTATTAGCAGTCATGTCAGCCGCTGCAGAACCCCCCGACCCCCATGCTACCCTCTTAGCGCAGACTAAATGTAATTTCCTGTCAGCGCTTGCAGAAGCAGCGTGACTCCTGTTTTAGCAAATTCCAGCAGCAGAAACACATGAAGCCACTCAGCGGGACAGAAGCGTGCACAGTCGGCCCCGGTTAATGTTCGGCTCGTGTTCTCCACCGAGCGGAACCGCGCGGGTGAAAAAAAAGAGGACGCGTCGGAAGATTTGTTTTCTAACGTTTTAGACGCGTCGGCGCTGTGACGATAATGAAGCTTAATGTGCGGAACGTTTAGGAGCTGCTGGAAATCGAACATTCTGGGGAGGGAGAAGGAAGGACGGCCTTCACACTGCAAAAAGTCAGTGTTCAAATACAAGAAAAAAATTGCAAAAATGAGGGGTATTTTATTTGAACTAAGCAAAATTATTTGCCAATAGAACAAGAAAATTTGGCTTGTCAAGACTTCCCAAAACAAGTAAAATTAGCTAACCTCAATGAACCCAAAAATACCTTAAAGGGGAACATTATCACAATTTCAGAAGTGTTAAAACCATTAAAAATCAGTTCCCAGTGGCTTATTTTATTTTTCGAAGTTTTTTTCAAAATTTTACCCATCACGCAAGTCGGCGGGGCCTCACCTGCCATCATGGAAAGAAAAAAAATGTAAAAAAAAAAAAAATTAATTAAATTGTTATATGTATCCAGTGATTATACTATAAAGTTATTTTCCATTTAACTTCACCAGTTTTAGATAATTTTTATTCAAAATCGCTGAATTTTCACATTTGCCGTTCAAATACTGAGAAGAGACGGTGCGGTGATCAGCAGCCAGTTGAGGCACGTCACTCAGTGCCTCAACATGGATTCCGGACTCGGCTAACTGCTGGCCTGCTGTGCAGTGAGACTGTATTGCTATATGAACTATATTATACATTTCCATAGTTTAGTTAGCTGAGGTATATAATGTACAGTGTATTTTGTCAACAACTGTATGTGTGTAAAGTATTTATTGTGCTGAGCGATCATAAAACGGCTGCAAAAGACGCACTGGCTGAGGCTCCAGTAATCCCGCCTCCTGCACCCCCGCCGTAGAATTGTTATATCAACTAAAGCCCACACTTAAACTTTCCACGTGCAAGATTGAATCTATTTAAAAAAGTTATTTCATAAGAAGCCAAAAAGTGCAAAAACAATAATGTTCGTGTTGGAGGAGTTGTGAATGACTGCAGGGCCACAACATTAGGTACACCTGCAGACTTTCACAACTCCTCCAACACGAACATTATTGTTTTTGCACTTTTTGGCTTCTTATTAAATAACTTTTGTAACCTATTTTCATGGGCTTTCCTCTTTGTGATGTTAAGTTCCTGTTATGCGCTGTTATACAGTATATGCCTTGAGCTCTTATTTTGAAGGCCCTAAGAGCGGAAGTGATGTCACGTTGCGGAGGTTTTTGAAAGAAGGTAAATAAAGTGGTCCTCGTGTAAACTGGAGCCTCGGTGCTTGTTATTTTGTAGTTTCATACAGTATAGGCGACATTTATAAACCCTCGGTTACACCTTTTTAAATAGATTCAATCTTGCACGTGGAAAGTTTAAGTGAGGGCTTTAGTTGCGGCGCATGGACTTAATTTCTAAGTAAAGGTAAGACCATAATAACGTTTTTTTTATTAAATGTGCT
The DNA here is from genome assembly GCF_033978685.3 of Nerophis lumbriciformis. Taxonomy (NCBI): domain Eukaryota; kingdom Metazoa; phylum Chordata; class Actinopteri; order Syngnathiformes; family Syngnathidae; genus Nerophis; species Nerophis lumbriciformis. The sequence goes on from NC_084551.2 coordinate 47,848,157, forward strand.
TTTTTGTGTGCTACAGTTTGTATGTGTAAAGTTAAAGTTAAGTTAAAGTACCAATGATTGTCACACACAGACTAGGTGTAATGAAATTTGTCCTCTGCATTTGACCCATCCCCTTGATCGCCCCCTGGGAGGTGAGGGGAGCAGTGGGCAGCAGCGGCGCCGCGCCTGGGAATAATTTTTGGTGATTTAATAACCCCCAATTCCAACCCTTGATGCTGAGTGCCAAGCAGGGAAGAATGCTGGTATGAGCTTTTAAACATAACCCGTTAACTGCTGCCAATCAAATGGTGAATAAGATACTCTTTAGGGTTCATATGTTTGTAAATCTGACTGTGATGAAGTCAGTGCCTCACCAGCCATCAACCTCACCGCACGTCACTGATATGATATTGTATACGTTATATATGTGCTATGTATCATATAGTATATTATACATGTTATGTATCATATATGTTACATGATATCATACATTTAATGCAATATTGTACTTGTGTGATATCATACATGTTGTCTATCTTATATCATATCATACATGTTTCGTGATATACATGTTATACGATATTGTAAATGTTATTTAACATCATACACACTGCAAAAAGTCAGTGTTCAAAAACAAGAAAAACAATTACACAAATGAGGGATATTTTATTTGAACTAAGCAAAATTATCTGCCAATAGAACAAGAAAATTTGGCTTGTCAAGACTTTCCAAAAGATGAACCCAAAAGTACCTTCAAATAAGTATATTCTCACTAATAACAAGTGCACTTTTCTTGGTAGAAAAAAAAATGAAGCTTTTTTGCTCAATATGATGAAAAATATTCTTATAATTAAGTAAATGCTAGTGCCATTATCTTGACATAATCTTTTTCATGCTTGAAGTAAGAAATTATTACTTTAAAAAAGTAGTTTTATACTTGTGAGTGTTGATGACACAGCTTTGCAACAGTTGTTATTCTAGTTTCAAGCATGTTTTACTCAATATAGGTCATCAAATCTCAGCAACAAGCTGTAATATCTTACTGAGATCATTTAGGACCAAAACCTTTAAAATAAGTAAGACACTCTAACATAAAATCTGCTTAGTGAGAATAATTATCTTATCAGACAGAAAATAAGCAAATATCACCCTTATTTGAGATATTTAATCTTACTTAGATTTCAGTTTTTGCAGTGTGGTATATATCATATACGTTATATGATATTGTACTTGTTATGTAGTATCATAAATGTTATATGATTGTTATTTAATTTCGTGCATGTTATACATCCTCTCAGACATGTTACATGATATTGTACATGTTATATATATATATAGCACCATACATGTTACACTACAAAACCCAAAACCAGTTAAGTTGGCACGTTGTGTATATCGTAAATAAAAATAGAATACAATGATTTGCTAATCCTTTTCCATTTATATTCAATTGATTGGACTGCAAAGACAAGATACTTAATGTTCGAACTGAGAAACGTATTTTTAATTTTGCAAATAATCATTAACTTAGAATTTAATGGCAGCAACACATTGCAAAAAAGTTGGCACAGGGGCATTTTTACCACTGTGTTACATGGCCTTTCCTTTTAACAACACTCAGTAAACATTTGGGAACTGAGGAGACCAATTTCTGAAGCTTTCCAGGTGGAATTATTTCCCATTCTTGCTTGATGTACAGCTTAAGTTGTTCAACAGTCCGGGGGTCTCCTTTGTGGTATTTTAGGCTTCATAATGCGCCACACTTTTTCAATGGGAGACAGGTCTGGACTACAGGCAGGCCAGTCTAGTACCCGCACTCATTTACGATGAAGCCACGCTGTTGTAACACGTGGCTTGGCATTGTCTTGCTGAAATAAGCAGGGGCGTCCATCTTAACGTTGCTTGGATGGCGACATATGTTGCTCCAAAACCTGTATGTACCTTTCAGCATTAATGGCGCCTTCACAGATGTGTAAGTTACCCATGTCTTGGGCACTAATACACCCCCATACCATCACAGATGCTGGCTTTTCAACTTTGCTCCTATAAAAATCCAGATGATTATTTTCCTCTTTGTTCTGGAGGACACGACGTCCACAGTTTCCAAAAACAATTTCAAATGTGGACTCGTCAGACCACAGAACACTTTTCCACTTTGCATCAGTCCATCTTAGTTGAGCTCGGGCCCAGCGAAGCTGGCAATGTTCCTGGGTGTTGTTGATAAATGGCTTTAGCTTTGCATAGTAGAGTTTTAACTTGCACTTACAGATGTAGCGACCAACTGTAATTACTGACAATGGTTTTCTGAAGTGTTCCTGAGCCCATGTGGTGATATCCTTTACACACTGATGTCGGGTTTTTGATGCAGTACGGCCTCAGGGATCTAAAGTCATGGGCTTAGCCACTTACGTGCAGTAATTTCTCCAGATTCTCTGAAGGTTTTGATAATATTACAGACCGTAGATGGTGAAATCCCTAAATTCCTTGCAATAGCTCGTTGAGACATGTTGTTCTTAAAATGTTCGACAATTTGGTGACGCATTTGTTGACAAAGTGGTGACCCTCGCCCCATCCTTGTTTGTGAATGACTGAGCATTTCATGGAAGCTGCTTTTATACCCAATCATGGCACCCACCTGTTCCCAAAAAGCCTGTTCACCTTTGGAATGTTCCAAATAAGTGTTTGATGAGCATTCCTCAACTTTCTCAGTCTTTTTTGCCACTTATGCCAGCTTTTTTGAAACATGTTGCAGTTATCAAATTTCAAATGAGCTCAAAACTTTCAAAAGTTCCAGTTCGAGCGTTAAGTATCTTGTCTTTGCAGTCTATTCAATTGAATATAGGTTGAAAATGATTTTTAAATCATTTTATTCTCTTTTTATTTACCATTTACACAATGTGCCAACTTCACTGGTTTTGGGGTTTGTATATTTTTACATGTGATATGCAATTCTACATGTTGTTTGATATCATGCATGCTACATAATGTTATGTGATACCATACATGTTAGATGACACCGAATGTGATCTACAACATTTACACATGTTATACATAATTGTACATGTTATGTGATATCATGTCTTACATAAATTCCTACATGTCATGTGATAGTGTACATGTTGTTTGATACATGTGTTAATGTGATATCGTACGCGTTATGTGACATCATACATATGTGATATCATCCACATGATACTGTACCAAATGTGTTCTGTGATATCGTACATGTTATATGATAATACCCTACATCAGAGGTGTCCAAACATTTTCCAGCGAGGGCCACATAGAGAAGAATTTTAAGATGCGAGGGCCACTTTTACATGCTTGCCAACCTTGAGACCTCCGATATCGGGAGGTGGGGGGTGGGGGCGTGGTCGGGGGTGGGGCAGGGCGTGGTTAAGAGGGGAGGAGTATATTAACAGCTAGAATTCACCAAGTCAAGTATTTCATACACATATATATATATATATATATATATATATATATATATATATATATATATATATATATATATATATATACATCCTGAAAATATGCAAACAAAACTGTGTTTAGATAATTGATACTTCAAACTTGCATAAATAAATCTTAAGGAATATTACATAACTTGGCTTCTGAGAGCTTCAAAATGTAGTGAATAAAATGCTAAAGTTGTTGATAAACAAGCAATTATTTTAATAATTAAATATGGTCATTTAAAATGAATTATTATGATAATTTAAAATTAATTATTTCAAATATGTTTATTTTAATTTATAATTCTAATGCCTGGATGTAATAAGGAGTCTGAAAAAATACAAATAAAAATACAATTAATTTTGATGTTTTTAGCAAAATATAGTAAAAATGTATTTAGTTTTTTTTTTTAAATTAATAAATATATTTATTTTTAGGTAAGATAAACATAATAATACAATTTATCTCTTGTCTGGATGATTTAGTTCTTGTCACCCTGTTGTCCTCCCGTCGTGAAAAAAGGCTGTCCTCACTCAGGTCCGCATGGAGCTGGAGGGGGCGTGGCCTCCAGCTCCGGCTGAAAATCGGGAGATTTTCGGGAGAATATTTGTCCCGGGAGGTTTTCGGGAGAGGCGCTGAAATTCGGGAGGGTTGGCAAGTATGCTTTTACACATTTGGTATGTGAAAAATACTCAAACCAAAACATTCGAAAAACACATCTACATCTTAGCGTTGTGTTATAGATAACAAAGCAATAAAATCATTCATGATTATTTTAATAATGATTTTATTTGTATTTATGTTAACTGTGCTCTAAAGTAAGCTTGTATTTACTAATATTGCTATTATACCCATCCATCCATTTTCTACCGCTTATTCCCTTCAGGGTCGCGGGGGGCGCTGGAGCCTATCTCAGCTACAATCGGGCAGAAGGCGGTGTACACCCTGGACAAGTCGCCACCTCATCGCAGATTGCTATTATACCGTCAACTGAAACACTTTTGAGGGCTTTAGTACACTCAAAAACATCTCATGTCACACAAGAAATTTGTACACTTTTCCATCATGACAGGATACACGGAAATCAACAAAGACCTTATATAGTAAGACGCTCAGGTTGTCGGCCATTTTGGTTTTCAGGGTCCCATTTTTGGGGGATTTGGTCCCGTTGAATTTCTCATAGTTTTTAATTCTAATTTGACTGATTGAGTTTGTTGTTCTAATTTGGGACCTGTTTAGTTTGTCTATAGCAGTGTTTTTCAACCACTGTGCCGTGGCACACTAGTGTGCCGTGAGATACAGTCTGGTGTGCCGTGGGAGATTATCTAATTTCACCTATTTGGGTTAAAAATATTTTTTGCAAACCAGTCATTATAGTCTGCAAATTATGTGTTGTTGTTGAGTGTCGGTGCTGTCTAGAGATCGGCAGAGTAACCGTGTAATACTTTTCCATATCAGTAGGTGGCAGCAGGTAGCTAATTGCTTTTTAGATGTCGGAAACAGCGGGAGGCAGGGTGCAGGTAAAAAGGTGTCTAATGCTTAAACCAAAAATAAACAAAAGGTGAGTGTCCCTAAAGAAAAGGCATTGAAGCTTAGGGATGGCTATGCAGAACGAAACTAAAACTGAACTGACTACAAAGTAAACAAAAACAGAATGCTGGACGACAGCAAAGACTTACTGAGGAGCAGAGACGGCGTCCACAACGTACATCCGAACATGTCATGACAATCAACAATGTCCCCACAAAGAAGGATAAAAACAACTGAAATATTCTTGATTGCTAAAACAAAGTAGATGCGAGAAATATCGCTCAAAGGAAGACATGAAACTGCTACAGGAAAATACAGAAAAAAGAGAAAAAGCCATCAAAAAAGGAGCGCAAGACAAGAACTAAAACACTACACACAGGAAAACAGCAAAAAAATAAGTCAGGGCGTGATGTGACAGGTGGTGACAGTACACCTACTTTAAGACAAGAGCTATAGTGATGCATGCTTGGTTATGGTTTAAAGTCATATCCAACAATTGCGACAATGACTTTTTATTGTCTACTGACTTTTGTTTTTTAATGATTTCTGCTGGTGGTGTGCCTCCGGATTTTTTCAACGCAAAAAATGTGCCTTGGCTCAAAAAAGGTTGAAAAACACTGGTCTATAGAATGTGTCGCGGGCTCTGTTGGGACTAACGCGTTACAAAGTAACGCGTTACTGTAACGCGTTACTGTAACGCCATTATTTTCGCATTATTTTTTATATTCAATTCAAATCTGCTGAAACAGCTACAAAAGCAACATGCTTCGACGAAGCTAGTAAAGAGAGACACACTTCACCTCCACCTCCAACAGCGGCTGGATTTTAACGGAGGGACTGCTAGCCAGGACAACATTGATAGAGCCATGTGCTAGAAGACATGCAGGCTATTTCTACAGTGGAGTCACCCGCTTTCAGGCAGCTGGACACAGTGGACTGTGAGTACATAAACATGGAAAGCGAGCTAAATAAAACACTCCAAACTGCCTCTGCTCATCATTCATCACTGAAGGTACACACACTGTGTCAATTCTCTTATATAATATTTCATTCTCGACTTCTAGAGTGTTTGATTATCACATCACTCTCAATGTATAAACTATAAAGTTCACAAACATAAAGAGGGATCCTAGTGGGCCAGGCCAATCTTTCCTTATATCTAAACTAAAACTGGGGAAATGTGTAGAGTGTTCTGGGCTTCAGTACAGTGTTGATCTCCTGAATACATGATTTTATTTCACAATTCCTTGAGAGAAAAAAATGCCTGGTTAGGCTTTGTGTATGTCATGTGTGCCTTCCTTAGGTGAAGCCAGCTTTACAGCTATATTGTTATTATGCTGTTTGTTACTTATGTATGTTATGTAGCAGTTATTTAAAATAGTTTTGTCAATTTGTTCTGGTCTGAAATAAATTGGCCCTTTGAAACATATTCTTTGTGTGTTGTATGTAGACCACATTGCTTAGCAGAGTTCAGTGATGCAAATGCATGTCAAGTTGATCAACACATTGTATTATTCTCCGGTGCAATAACAGTACTGAAATGAAGACTAAAAGGGCATTAATGGGAGCTTTAAAAAAAAAAAAAAAAAGAAGTAGTAGAAGTAACTAAATAGTTACTTTTCACAGTTCCGCATTACTTTTTGGTGTAAGTAACTGAGTTAGTAACTGAGTTACTTTTGAAATTAAGTAACTAGTAACTGTAACTAGTTACTGGTTTTCAGTAACTAACCCAACATTGGTCGTGGGCCAATAAAAATTGAGCTGCGGGCCGCACTTTGGACACCCCTGCATGTTCCATGATATTGTATACGTTATTTGATCGTGTTATGTGATATCATATCATACATGTTATATAATATTTAGACTTGGACTCAAATTTGAACTTTAAAGCACAGATAAGAACAAAATTTTGTTACATAAGCTCATGGTAGTGCAGGATAAAAAAGCAATAAGGTATATATATAAATAATAAATATATATAAATAATATATAAATATATATATATAAAATAAATAAATAAATAGATTACTGTACAGATAAATATATTGCACTTTTTCACATGCGTCCACGTTTATGGATGTATGTTATATTGTCTTTTTTATTCCAGCGACTTAATCCATTTTGGGGGGAGTTGAGGGAATAATTTAATTTAATTATGATGCGTTCAAGAGTCTTACGGCCTGAGGGAAGAAGCTGTTCCAGAACCTGGAGGTTCTGCTTCGGAGGCTGTGTAACCTCTTTCTAGAGTCCAGCAGTGAAAACAGTCCTTGGTGGGGATGGGAGGAGTCTTTGCAGATTTTCTGAGCCCTGGTCAGGCAGCGGCTTTTTGCGATCTCCTGGATAGGAGGAAGAGGAGTCCTGATGATCTTTTCCGCCGTCCTCACCACTCTCTGGAGAGACTTCCAGTCTGAGGCATTGCAGGCTCCAGTCCTAATATTGTACATGTTATATGATGACACCCTGTGACAGGGCCGGCCCGTGGCATAGGCCGTATAGGCAAATGCTAAGGGCGCCGTCCATCAGGGGGCGCCACGCCAGTGCCACAAATGTTGGAGAAAAAAAAAAAAAAAAGTTGCTACTATTATTTCTAAATACAAAAAATAAACCCACATTAATTAAAATGCAAAGTAAAGCCTATATAATAGAAATATTATTTGTTACAACATTACGCCCCCCCACCCCCTCCCTTCCCGTATCATGACTCTTTTTGGACGTCACCACATCAAAAAATCAACACAAGATGTCAAAACGGCCAAAACTGTCAGGTGCCCAGGGAAGAAAAAAGAGAAAAGAAGAGGAGGAGAAACGAGAAAAAGACAAGAGGTAGCAGGTAGGTAACGTTAGCCTACATGAAATTATTTGTCTGTTACAGAATGTGATAGTAACCTGGCTTTTTAGCATTAAGCTAATGTTACATGATTCGGCAATTGCTAATCAATAAATAGCTAGTTCTGTTTTAACGTCGGGTTAATATTGTGGAGGGGGCTAAATTGTTATGGAAAATAATAATGTAACGTTAGGTAATTACAGTACTCCCACCTTACATTCCTCAGGGACATTTGTATTAGATCTTTTAAGCAGGTGTTTTTTGTTTACATTGTTATTGCCTTCTGGTTAGCTAATGTTTGCCCTGCAGGTAATAGTCACTTTTCCACCCCTTTATATATTAGGTATAGTTGTAAGCCTAGTTGTTAAAGTGCACATCATTAATGTAAATTAAGCAATATGTATGTAAAAAATATTGTATTTCATATATTCATTTTTTATTTTTTGCATTCATTTATTTATTCATATTTTTTTTATCTTGTTAACTATTCTGATTGTTAATTTGCTTTCTTTAAGTAAAAAAAAGGTCAAAGACAAAGCTATTCGGTTTCTTGTGAGTATATACACTTCACTGCCGATGTGGGGGGGCGCCACCTAAAATCTTGCCTAGGGCGCCAGATTGGTTAGGGCCGGGCCTGCCCTGTGATATCATACATATTACATCATATTATACATTTTATATACGGTACACGTCATGTGATACTGTACATGTTATGCGATATAAGCAGGAGTCCGGAGCACACCTAATGCCAATTATGCTCTCTGGTTTCTTGCTGATTGCTCACACCTGTGAGTTGCTGCTTCTTTCCTCCGTGTGACCAAGTCCAGCAGCTCCTGGATCCTAACTCTGCTACGCTTCCTGGTAATTATTGCTTCTCTTCTTCTTCTTTCTCTTGGCTACTTTGTAACAAAGACTTTTTTTTGTGCTTGTGGGGACCAACACACCACGCGGTAGTGATGGGTTGATGAGGCGTCATGAAGCGTTTCGACACATTGCAAAACTGTATTGATACTGTGTCGATACTGTGTCACTAAATACTGACATCTGCTGGACATTAAAGATCCCTACAGGCAACCTATGGACCGACTCAACTGACACTGATTTTATGCCCTAGTACAGGGGTCACCAACCTTTTTGAAACCAAAAACTACTTCTTGGGTACTGATTAATGCGAAGGGCTACCAGTTTTTATACACACTTAAATAAATAAATATATTGTCATTTGTAAGTTACACGTAAGTGTGATTTAAACAAGAATAGCTAAATAAATAAATTTATATATATAAAAAAATGGGTATTTCTGGCTGTGATTCCGTCATACATTTTTTTTTCCTTTTACGGAAGGTTTTTTGTAGAGAATAAATTTGGAAAAAAAAACACTTATTTGAACAGTTTAAAAGAGGAGAAAACACGAAAAAAATTAAAATAAAATTTTGAAACACAGTTTATCTTCAATTTCGACTCTTTAAAATTCAAAATTCAACCGACAAAAAGAAGAGAAAAACTAGCTAATTTGAATCTTTTTGAAAAAATTAAAAAAATAATTTATGGAACATCATTAGTAATTTTTCCTGATTAAGATACATTTTAGAATTTTGATGACATGTTTTAAATTGGTTAAAATCCAATCTGCACTTTGTTAGAATATTTAACAAATTGGACCAAGCTATATTTCTAACAAAGACAAATCAGTATTTCTTCTAGATTTTCCAGAACAAAAATTTTAAAATAAATTCAAAATACTTTGAAATAAGATTTAAATTTGATTCTACAGATTTTCTAGATTTGCCAGAATAATTTTTTTGAATTTTAATCATAGTAAGTTTGAAGAAATATTTCACAAATATTCTTCGTCGAAAAACCAGAAGCTAAAATATTTATTATTCTTTACAATAAAAAATAAAAAAAATTACTTCAACATTGATTTAAATTGTCAGGAAAGAAGAGGAAGAAATTTAAAAGGTAAAAAGGTATATTTGTTTAAAAATCCTAAAATCATTTTTAAGGTTGTATTTTTTCTCTAAAATTGTATTTCTAAAAGTAATAAGAAGCAAAGTAAAAAATAAATGAATTTATTTAAACAAGTGAAGACCCATCCATCCATCCATTTTCTACCGCTTATTCCAAGTGAAGACCAAGTCTTTAAAATATTTTCTTGGATTTTCAAATTCTATTTGAGTTTTGTCTCTTTTAGAATTAAAAATGTCGAATTTTGTAGGTGTACACCTCTAGTCATATTTTGGTACTTGATGCATGCTAACGTTAGCAAGCTAGCATTTTAAACAAATTATTCAGTTACACACCTCAGAGTAATGTTTTGGTACTTGACACATGTTACAGTTAGCATTTTTGCATGTTGATATTGGCATGCCAGATTTTTTAGCAAATTTTTGCAGGTATACACCTGGGCATCAAATATTTTGTGATTTGACGAATGATACCTGTTAGCATGCTAACGTTAGTATGCTAGTTTTTCTTTTATTAATTTTTTTTTAGCAAATTTTGTAGGTATACACCTTAGTCATATTTGGGTACTTGGTGCATGCTAACGTTAGCAGGCTAGCATTTTAAACACATTTTCAGGTACACACCTCAAATTTATATATATTGATACTTGGTACCTGATTGATACTAGAGTTAGTATTTTAGCATTCTAACATCGGCATGATAGCTTTTTTGGTAGTTGTATAGGTTTGCACCTCAGTGTCAAATATATTTTTCTACTTAATACCTGTTAGTATGCTAGCTTTTTTGTTATTTAACAAAGTTTGTAAGATTACCTCAATCATATGATGGTCCTTGATGCATGCTAACGTTAGCAGGCTAGCATTTTAAACAAACTATTCAGTTACACACCTCAGAGTAATGTTTTGGTACTTGACACATGTTACAGTTAGCATTTTTGCATGTTGATATTGGCATGCCAGATTTTTTAGCAAATTCTTGCAGGTATACACCTGGGCATCAAATATTGTGTGATTTGACGAATGATACCTGTTAGCATGCTAACGTTAGTATGCTAGTTTTTCTTTTTTTCTTTTTTCTTTTAGCTAATTTTGTAGGTATACACCTCTAGTCATATTTTGGTACTTGATGCGTGCTAACATTAGCAGGCTAGCATTGTAAAGAAATTATTCAGTTACACACCTCAGAGGAATGTTTTGGTACTTGTTACATGTTACAGTTAGCATTTTTGCATGTTGATATTGGCATGCCAGATTTTTAGCAATTTTTTGCAGGGAAACACCCGGGCATCAAATATTTTGTGACTTGACGAATGATACCTGTAATCATGCTAACATTAGTTGCTAGCTTTTTTTGGGTGTGGAGGGGGGGGTAATTTTGTAGGTTTACACCTCTAGTCATATTTTGGTACTTGATGCATGCTAACGTTAGCAGGCTAGCATTTTAAACAAATTATTCAGTTACACACCTCAGAGTAATATTTTGGTACTTGACACATGTTACAGTTAGCATTTTTGCATGTTGATATCGGCATGCCAGATTTTTTTAGCAAATTCTTGCAGGTATACACCTGGGCATCAAATATTTTATGATTTGACGAATAATACCTGTTAGTATGCTAGTTTTTCTTTTCTTTTTTTTTTTTTTTCTTTTTTTTAGCAAATTTTGTAGGTATACACCTCAGTCATATTTGGGTACTTGGTGCATGCTAACGTTAGCAGGCTAGCATTTTAAACACATTTTCAGGTACACACCTCAAATTAATATATATTGATACTTGGTACCTGATTGATACTAGAGTTAGTATTTTAGCATTCTAACATCGGCATGATAGCTTTTTTGGTAGTTGTATAGGTTTGCACCTCAGTGTCAAATATATTTTTCTACTTAATACCTGTTAGTATGCTAGCTTTTTTTATTTAACAAAGTTTGTAAGTATTACCTCAATCATATGATGGTCCTTGATGCATGCTAACGTTAGCAGGCTAGCATTTTAAACAACCTATTCAGTAACACACCTCAGAGTAATGTTTTGGTACTTGACACATGTTACAGTTAGCATTTTTGCATGTTGATATTGGCATGCCAGATTTCTTAGCAAATTTTTGCAGGTATACACCTGGGCATCAAATATTTTGTGATTTGACGAATGATACCTGTTAGCATGCTAACTTTAGTATGCTCGTTTTTCTTTTTTTCTTTTTTCTTTTTAGCAAATTTTTATATATATTTGGGTACTTGATGCATGCTAACGTTAGCAGGCTAGCATTTTAAACACTTTCAGGTACACACCTCAAAGTAATGTATATTGGTACTTGATGTATATTAGGGCTAGCATTTTAGCATTCTAACATCAGCATGATAGCTGTTTTGCTAGTTGTATAGGTTTGCACCTCAGTGTCAATTTTTTTTTCTCTACTCAATACCACTTAGCATCCTAAAGTTAGTATGCTACCTTTTTATTTTATTTTTTCGCAAAGTTTGTAAGTATTACCTCAATCGTATTTTGGTCCTTGATGCATGCTAATGTTAGCAGAATAGCATTTTAAACAAATTATTCAGTTACACACCTAAAAGTAATGTTTTGGTACTTGATACATGTTACAATTAGCATTTGAGCATGTTAATATTGGCATGCCAGATTTTTAGCAAATTTTCACAGGTATACACTTGGGCATCAAATAAAAAGCTAGCAACAAATGTTAACATGCTAACAGGTATCATTTGTCAATAACAAAATATTTGATGCCCATGCTACGGAGCCCCTAAAAGGACATGGAGTAAAAAACTTTTTTTATAATTTTTTAATTTTATATTTTTTAGACATGTATCTCGTGCGCACAAGAAACTTTTTATAAAGTTATAAAAAAATATATATTTATAAAAAAAATAAATAAAAATAAAAAAAAATATATATTTTTTTTAATTCTAAAAAATAGTTTTCCCCCATGTCTCTTTTAGGGGCTCCATAGTATGCACCTGAGCATCAAATATTTTGTTATTGACAAATGATACTTGTTAGCATGTTAACATTAGTTGCTAGCTTTTTTTTGGGGGGGGGGGGGGTAATTTTGTAGGTACAGTTAGCATTTCAGATTGTTAGCACATTTTTGCAGGTATACACCTGGGCATCACATACTTTGTGACTTGACGAAAGATATCTGTTAGTATGGTAAGTCTTTTTTTTTTTTTAAAGCTAATTTTGTAAAAATACACCTTTTGTAATATTTTGGTACTTGATGAATGCTAACTTTAGCAGGCTAGCAAAAAAAAATCAGTTACACACTTAAGAGTAATATGTTTTGGTGTTCGACACATGTTACAGTTAGCATTTCAGCATGCCAGTATTAACATGCTAGCCTTTTTTAAGCTAATTTCGCAGGTATACACCTCAGCGTCAAATATTTTGTCACTTGACAAATTAAAATCTCTTAGCATGCTAACCTTTTTTTTTTTTTTTTTTTTAGAGAATAACATAGTTTGGTACTTGACGTTTATTCCAGTTCACTTTTGGCATTCTAACATTAGCAGGCTAGCTTTTTTTCTAATTTTACAAGTATACACTTCAAAGTCAAATATTGGTTTACCTGATGGAATGATACCTGTTAGCATGTTAATATTGGCATGCTATCTTTTTTAGTTTTATATTTTTTTAGCTAATTTTGTCGGAATACACCTCAGTCACAGTTTAGCACTTGATACATTTTAGCAGACTAGCATTTTAAACGCCTCAGAGTAATATATTTTGGTACTTGACATTTATTACAATTAACATTTTAGCAAGCTAACATTGGTATGCTGGATTTTTATGTTTTTTTTATTTTTTTTTAGCTAATTTAGCATTTATACATTTCAGTGTCAAATATTTTGTTACTTCACGAATGATACCTGGTAATATGCTAACTTTTTAGTTTTTTTCAAAGTTAATTTTGTAGGCATAAACCAGTCATTGTTTAGTACTTGTTGTTAATGTTAGCAGGGTAGCATTTAAAAAATGTTTTTTCAGGTAAACGCCTCTGAATAATATTCTTTTGGTACTTGACAAATGTTCTAGTTAGCTTTTTAGCATGTTAACATTAGCATGCAATATTTGTTTTGTTAATTTAGCAGGTATACACCTCAGTGTCGTATATCTTGGTATTTCATTTATGCTAATTGTAAGCATGCCCTTGTTAGCAAAGTACTGTTAACATGCTAGCTTTTTATAAATTTTTTTAGCTCATTTTTGTCCATATTTTTTGTTACTTGATGCAATCTGGCCAAGGTGTTAACTGTTAGCATTTCAGTACGACTTTGGCTTTCAGCATTCACATGACATTTCTACCGAAATTGCATTTTCTAGTTCTTCGGAAAAAGAAAAAAAAAATATATAGTACTGGTTTTGAAGGTGAAAATGAATAAAAATGACCCCCACTTGTTAACGGTAACATGCTGACAGTTAACATACTAACCATGTTGACGGTTAACATGGTAGGCGTCAACATGTTAATGTTAGCATGCTAACAGTCAACATGTTAACGTTGGCATGCTGACAGTTAATGTTAGCAGCCCGACAGTCAAAATGTTAACATTAGCATACTGACAGTCAACATGCTAACAGTTAACATGTTAATGTTAGCATGCTGATAGTCAACATGCTAATAGTTAACATGTTAACGTTAGCATGCTAACAGTCAACCTGTTAACGTTGGCATGCTGATACTTAACATGCTAGCAGTTAACACGTTAACGTTAACATGCTGACAGTTAACATGCTAACAATTAACATACTGACAGTTAACATGCTAACAGTCAACATGTTAACGTTGGCATGCTGACAGTTAATGTTAGCATGCTGACAGTCAACATGTTAACGTTAGCATGCAGACACTAAACATGCTAAAAGTTAACATGTTAACGTTAGCATGTTGACCCTTAACATGCTAACAGTTAACATGTTAGCGTTGGCATGCTGACAGTTAATGTTAGCATGCTGACAGTCAACATGTTAAACGTTAGCATGCTAACACTTAACATGCTAACAGTTAACACTTTAACGTTACCGTGCTGACACCTACCATGCTAACACGTTAACGTTAACATGCTGACAGTTAACATGCTAACAGTTAACATGCTGACAGTTAACATGCTAACAGTCAACATGTTAACATTGGCATGCTGACAGTTAATGTTAGCATGCTGACAGTCACCAGGCTAACATTAACTGTCAGCATGCCAACATTAACATGTTGACTGTCAGCATGCTAACATTAACTGTCAGCATGCCAATGTTAACATGTTAACTGTTAGCATGCTAAAGTTAACATGTTAACTGTTAGCATGTTAAGTGTCAGCATGCTAACGTTAATATGTTGACTGTTAGCATGCTAACGTTAACATGTTGACTGTTAGCATGTTAAGTGTCAGCATGCCAACGTTAACATGTTGACTGTTAGCATGCTAACAATAACATGTTAACTGTTAGCATGTTAAGTGTTAGCATGCTAACGTTAACATGTTAACTGTTAGCATGTTAAGTGTCAGCATGCTAACATTAACATGTTAACTCCAAGCATGCTAACGTTAACATGTTGACTGTCAGCACGCTAACGTTAACATGTTAACTGTCAGCATGCTAACGTTAACATGTTAACTGTTAGAATGTTGACTGTCAGCATGCTAACGTTAACATGTTGACTGTTAGCATGCTAACAGTCAACATGCTAACAGTCAACATGTTAACGTCTGCATGCTGACAGTTAATGTTAGCATGCTGATAGTTAATGTTAGCATGCTGACAGTCAACATGTTAACGTTAGCATGCCGACAGTCAACATTCTAACAGTTAACACGTTAACGTTAGCATGCTGACAGTCAACATTCTAACAGTTAACATGTTAGCGTTAGCATGCTAACAGTCAACATGTTAACGTTGGGATGCTGACAGTCAACATGTTAATGTTAGCATGCTGACCCTTAACATGCTAACAGTTAACACGCTAATGTTAGCATGCTAACACTTAACATGCTAACAGTTAACACGCTAACATTAGCATGCTAACAGTCATATATGATCTTGTACGTTGTAATTGTTTTGCAATATGGTGTGTATGTATACATGTTGTGTATCTACATGTTTAAATGATGTTGTATAATGTATGTCATTTGTTTTTTCAAAATGTTGGGCTCATGGGGCGGGGCGGATCATAATAATGTTCTCAAGACACATTATTGTTAGAACATGATTAAAAAAAAAATCAGCTTTGCAAAAATATTGTCTCTAATTAGTTAAAAATGAAGCTGAAATAATGATAAATAATATGAGCGTAGTTGCATGAATGACTGTTTTATGCTCCTCCTGCGGACCTTCAGGTTTATTTGCGCGGTCTTGACAGGAAATGGTCCTCAAAGGTGCGCACATCAAATAAACACTTTTAATGCGTCCTCTTCCAGCCTGACGTGCCCAAGCTTCTGCTCGCCGAGGATAGGGATTATGGTCACCCGGAGGACATGTCATTCTTGGACGGACTTCTTAGACGCATTTGTGCTGATGTCGGAGGAGGTTTGTTGCTCTTCGAAGTTGACTTGAACGTTGGAGATGGAAAACGGCACCTTGTTTGTTGTCAGCAGAGAACAATTCATCACAAACACCTCCTCATGACTCTTGTTTGGATTCCCCTTGAAGGTCAGATATTTCATATTTGTTTTTGGCTTTTTTTTGCTCTCTGAGCTGAAACTTTTAGTGTCAAAGGTGCAACGTTAACTAGAAAATGCGTGTAAATGCTGAAAACTGAAATGCTAACAGTTAGCACGCTAGCCAGATAGTGTCTGTAATGTTTACTGCTGAAACCTTTTATTGTGAAAGTCTGTATCCTTACTGCTGTAACAGGATGTGTTGCGCTTCACTAACCGGAAGTAGGGGGGAAATGCCGGTGTTCGACCAAAAGGTAAATAAATAAACAAAAACTCCTGGGTTAAACTGAGAAATAAGAGTTTTCTACGTCCAGTTATAATCCAGATTAGTCTATAATACTTAACGTGTGTAGCTAATCACAACAGTGTCCAGTAACGAGATACACGACTCTTGGGTGTATGCCAGTGAAATGTGCATGCTAAGTTATATTTGGCTGTGTCGCATATAGCAGCAAAATGTAGCTAAAAAACAAGCGTTGTTTACTGTTAGCATGTTGACCTTTTTTTTTTTTTTTTTTTTGCAAATTTTGCATCTATACTATTAGCATGTTTATTATTGACATGTTAAAGCATGTTAACATGGCAACTATTGGCATTTTAATTATTAGCATTATAACAAGCGATTCGTTAGCATGCATGTAAAACATTTTAACTAAAGTGAATGCCTGCAAAACGAGCTAAGCAAGTTAACGTTAGCATGCTGAGAGTCAACATGTTAATGTTAACATGCTGACTGTTAACATGTTAATGTTAGCATGCTGACTGTTAACATGTTAATGTTAGCATGCTGACTGTTAACATGTTAATGTTAGCATGCTGACTGTTAACATGTTAATGTTAGCATGCTGACTGTTAACATGTTAATGTTAGCATGCTGACTGTTAACATGTTTATGTTAGCATGCTGACTGTTAACATGTTAATGTTTGAATGCTGACGGTTAACATGTTAACGTTAACATGCTGACAGTTAACATGTTAACATTAGCATGTTAACATTTTAACGTTGGCATGCTGACAGTTAACATGTTAACGTTAGCATGCTGTCAGTCAACATGTTAACCTTAGCATGCCGACAGTTAACATGTTAACGTTGGCATGCCGACAGTTAACATATTAGCGTTGGCATGCTGACAGTTAACATGCTAGCGTTAGCATGTTAACATGTTAACGTTGGCATGCTGACAGTTAACATGTTAACATTAGCATGTTAACATGTTAACGTTGGCATGCTGACAGTTAACATGTTAACTTTAGCATGCTGACAGTTAACATGTTAACGTTAAAATGTTAACATGTTAACATTGGACAGTTAACATGTTAACGTTAGCATGTTAACATGTTTACGTTAGCATGCTGACAGTTAACATGTTAACGTTGGCATGCCGACAGTTAACATGTTAACGTTAGCATGTTAACATGTTAACATTGGCATGCTGACAATTAACATGTTAAAGTTAGCATGTTAGCATGTTAACGTTGGCATGCTGACAGTTAACATGTTAACTTTAGCATGCTGACAGTTAACATGTTAACGTTAGCATGTTAACATGTTAACATTGGACAGTTAACATGTTAACTTTAGCATGCTGACAGTTAACATGTTAACGTTAGCATGTTAACATGTTAACATTGGACAGTTAACATGTTAACGTTAGTATGTTAACATGTTTACGTTAGCATGCTGACAGTTAACATGTTAACGTTGGCATGCCGACAGTTAACATGTTAACAGTGGCATGCTGACAGTTAACATGTTAAAGTTGGCATGTTGACAGTTTACATGTTAACGTTGGCATGCCGACAGTTAACATGTTAACTTTAGCATGTTAGCATGTTAACGTTAACAGGCTGACAGTTAACATGTTAACGTTAGCATGTTAACATGTTAACGTTAGCATGTTAGCATGTTAACGTTGGCATGCTGACAGTTAACATGTTAACTTTAGCATGTTAGCATGTTAACGTTGGCATGCTGACAGTTAACATGTTAACGTTAACATGTTAACATGTTAACGTTGGCATGCTGACAGTTAACATGTTAACTTTAGCATGTTAACGTTAGCATGTTAACATGTTAACGTTGGCATGCTGACAGTTAACATGTTAACGTTAGCATGTTAACATGTTAACGTTAGTATGCTGACAGTTAACATGTTAACGTTAACATGCTGACAGTTAACATGTTAATGTTAGCATGCTGACAGTAAACATGCTGACAGTTTACATGGTAAAGTTGGCATGTTGACAGTCAACTTGTTAACGTTGGCATGCCGACAGTTAACATGTTAACGTTGGCATGCCGACAGTTAACATGTTAACGTTGGCATGCCGACAGTTAACATGTTAACGTTGGCATGCCGACAGTTAACATGTTAACGTTGGCATGCCGACAGTTAACATGTTAACGTTGGCATGCCGACAGTTAACATGCTGACAGTTAACATGTTAACGTTGGCATGCTGACAGTTAACATGTTAACGTTGGCATGCTGACAGTTAACATGTTAACGTTAGCATGTTAACATGTTAACGTTGGCATGCTGACAGTTAACATGTTAACGTTAACATACTGACAGTTAAAATGGTAATGTTGGCATGCTGACAGTCAACATGTTAACGTTAGCATGCCGACAGTCAACATGTTAACGTTGGCATGCGGACAGTCAACATGTTAACGTTGGCATGCCGACAGTTAACATGTTAACGTTGGCATGCCGACAGTTAACATGTTAACGTTGGCATGCTGACAGTTAACATGTTAACGTTAGCATGTT
Organism: Nerophis lumbriciformis; assembly: GCF_033978685.3. NCBI lineage: Eukaryota > Metazoa > Chordata > Actinopteri > Syngnathiformes > Syngnathidae > Nerophis > Nerophis lumbriciformis. Next base: position 47,867,360 of record NC_084551.2, read on the forward strand.
AACATGTTTACGTTAGCATGCTGACAGTTAACATGTTAACGTTAGCATGTTAACATGTTAAAATTGGACAGTTAGCATGTTAACGTTGGCATGCTGACAGTTAACATGTTAACGTTAGCATGCTGACAGTTAACATGTTAACGTTAACATGCTGACAGTTAAAATGGTAATGTTGGCATGCTGACAGTCAACATGTTAACGTTAGCATGCCGACAGTCAACATGTTAACGTTGGCATGCCGACAGTTAACATGTTAACGTTGGCATGCTGACAGTTAACATGTTAACGTTAGCATGTTAACATGTTAACGTTGGCATGCTGACAGTTAACATGTTAACTTTAGCATGCTGAAAGTTAACATGTTAACATTAGCATGTTAACATTGCACAGTTAACATGTTAACGTTAGCATGGTAACATGTTTACGTTAGCATGCTGACAGTTAACATGTTAACGTTGGCATGCCGACAGTTAACATGTTAACGTTAGCATGTTAACATGTTAACATTGGCATGCTGACAGTTAACATGTTAAAGTTAGCATGTTAGCATGTTAACGTTGGCATGCTGACAGTTAACATGTTAACGTTAGCATGTTAACATGTTAACGTTGGCATGCCGACAGTTAACATGTTAACATTGGCATGCTGACAGTTAACATGTTAAAGTTAGCATGTTAGCATGTTAACGTTGGCATGCTGACAGTTAACATGTTAACAATAGCATGTTAACATGTTAACGTTGGCATGCTGACAGTTAACATGTTAACGTTAGCATGTTAACATGTTAACGTTAGCATGCTGACAGTTAACATATTAACGTTAACATGCTGATGTTAGCATGGTGACAGGTAACATGCTGACAGTTTACATGGTAAAGTTGGCATGCTGACAGTTAACATGTTAACGTTGGCATGCTGACAGTTAACATGTTAACGTTAGCATGTTGACAGTAAACATGTTAACGTTAGCAGGTTAACATGTTAACGTTAGCATGCTGACAGTAAACATGTTAACGTTAGCATGTTGACAGTAAACATGTTAACGTTGGCATACTGACAGTTACCATGTTAACGTTAGCATGTTGACAGTTAACATGTTAACGTTGGCATGCTGACAGTTACCATGTTAACGTTAGCAGGTTAACATGTTAACGTTAGCATGCTGACAGTTAACATGTTAACGTTAGCATGCTGACAGTTAACATGTTAACGTTGGCATGCTGAGTTAACATTTTAACATTAACATGCTGACAGTTCTGCGATGAGGTGGCGACTTGTCCAGGGTGTACCCCGCCTTTCGCCCGATTGTAGCTGAGATAGGCTCCAGCGCCCCCGCGACCCCGAAGGAATTAAGCGGTAGAAAATGGATGGATCGATGGATGCTGACAGTTAACATGTTAACGTTAGCATGCTGATAGTCAACATGTTAACGTTAGCATGCTGACTGTCAGCATGCTAACGTTAACATGTTGACAGTTAACATGTTAACGTTGGCATGCTGACAGTCAACACGTTAACGTTAGCATGCTGACAGATGACGTGTTAACGTAAGCATGCTAACAGTTAACATTAGTTAAGTAACAAAATATGACTCTTGAATGTATAGTATACCTGCAAAATAAGTTATAAAAAAAGCAAACTTGCTAATGATAGCATGTTAATGTTAGTAAGGTGTTTAACTCTGAAGTGTGTACCTGCAAATTTTGTTTTAAGAGTTAAATGATAAATGATAAATGGGTTGTACTTGTATAGCGCTTTTCTACCTTCAAGGTACTTAAAGCGCTTTGACACTACTTCCACATTTACCCATTCACACACACATTCACACACTGATGGAGGGAGCTGCCATGCAAGGCGCTAACCAGCACCCATCAGGAGCAAGGGTGAAGTGTCTTGCTCAGGACACAACGGACATGACGAGGTTGGTACTAGGTGGGGATTGAACCAGGGACCCTCGGGTTGCGCACGGCCACTCTTCCACTGCGCCACGCCGTCCCTAGAGTTAGCATGATAGGCATGCTAACAGCTACATGCTAAAACGTGAGAATGCGTGAAGTAACAAAATATTTAACTTTGAGGTGTGTACTAGTAAAATCAGCCAAAAAAACCCCTAGCATGTTAATCATAGCATGTTAACGTTAGCATGTTAGCATGTTAACATTAGCATGTTAGCATGCTAACAGAACAAAATGTTATAGGCAGGTTAGGCGGAAGAAATCAAACAAAACAAAACAAAAGAATAATAAAAACAAAAAATAAGCATTAAACTTTGAAACAAATTGTTGTGAAAAAAACAATATATATATATATATATATATATATATATGTATATATATATATATATATATATATATATATTTGTCTGCAGATACATTTTTACACCATCAATTACTAGTTTGTCGTCGGCATGCAAGCATTTGACTTCAAATTCTAAAGGGATCATTTTGACTTTGGAAGAGTTTGAATCAGTTGAGAAATGTGTGACAAATAATAATAATAATAATAATAATGATTGTGGGAATGCACACATTTACATTATTGCAAAGGTATGAAACAACAACTGAATAAATAACCATTACACCATCTCTTCCTTTCAGGGGGTAACAATATTCCAGACAAATGAGACTTCCCAGGCCAAAGTCTTTCCACGGCCAGGAAGACAGTGATGAGGTCTCTAAGGGACGTCGCGCTTTGGAGAAAAAATGTCATTCTAGAGGCGTGGTAATGGACTGCAAACACTGCTGCTGATGTCAGGTAAATGTGCCGCTTGCACCTTTTGACACTGAACACTCCCTCACAAGCACTCACATAGGAGGAATATGTACTTTTCTTTTCTCCATGTATTTATATGTATACTGTGTGTGTGTATATCATACATTATATGCATATTAATATGTGTACATATCCTGTGTATGTACAGTATATGTGTATTTGGAAACAAGTCGGGCAAAAATCCCACCCATTTGACCAAAATATTCTGACTGGAAGGAAACTGAAAAGTAAATGAAGAAGACATAATGAACCTGAAATACAAAACATTGAACAATAAATACAAATGTTGAACAATAATTACAAACAAACAATAATTACAAACGTTGAACAATAATTACAAACGTTGAACAATAAATACAAATTTGAACAATAAATACAAATGTTGAACAATAATTAGAAATATTGAACAATACAAATGTTGAACAATAAATACAAATTTTGAACAATAAATACAAATGTTGAACACTAAATACAAATGTTGAACACAAATTTTTTTTTAATTTTCCTGAGGGAACTCTCCTGAAGGAATCAATAAAGTACTATCCATCTAAATACAAATGTTGAACAATAATTACATACATTAAAAAGTAAATACAAATGTTGAACAATAATTACAAACATTGAACAATAAATACAAATGTTGAACACTAAATACAAATGTTGAAAAATAATTACAAATGTTGAAAAATAATTAAACGTTTAACAATAAATACAAATGTTGAACAATAAATAAAAATGTTGAAAAATAATGACAAACATTAAAAAATAATGACAAATATTGAACAATACAAACATTGCCAATAAAAAAAATGTTGAACACTAAATACAAACGAACAATAATTACAAGCGTTGAACAATAATTACAAACAATAATTACAAATGTTGAACAATAAATAAAAATGGTGAACAATAAATACAAACGGTGAACAATAATTACAAATATTGAACAATACAAACATTGAAAAAAAAAAAGGTGAACAATAAATACAAATGGTGAACAATAATTAGAAATATTGAACAATACAAACATTGAAAAATAAATACAAATGTTGAGCACTAAATACAGATGTTAAACAATAATTACAAACATTAAAAAATAAATACAAATGTTGAACAATAAGTACAAATGTTGAACAATAAATACAATTGTTGAAAAATAATTACAAACATTACAAAATAAATACAAACGTTGAAAGATACATAGTTACAAACATTGAACGATGAACACAAACATTGAACAACATATGCCAACATTGGGCAATAAATAAAAGTATTAAAAAATAATTACAAACATTGAACAATAATTACAAACATTGAACAATAAACACAAATGTTGACCAATAATTACAAACATTAAAAATAAATACAAACATTGAAAGATACATAGTTACAAACATTGAACAGTAAACACAAACATTGAACAAAACCTACCAACACTGGGCAATAAATACAAATATTAAAAACCGATTACAAATATTGAAGAATAAATACAGACATTGAACAATAATTACAAACATTGAACAATAATTACAAACATTGAACAATAATTACAAACATTGAACAATAAATACAAATATTAAACAATACATACAAACATTGAATAATACATACAAACATTAAACAATAATGACAAACATTGAACAATAAACACAAATATTAAACAATTACAAACTTTGAACACTAAATACAAATGTTGAACAATAATTACAAACATTAAAAAATAAATACAAATATTGAACAATACAAACATTGAACAATAAATACAAATGTTGAACAATAATTACAAACATAAAAAAATTAATACAAATGTTGAACTCTAAATACAAATGTTAAACAATAATTACAAACATTAAAAAATAAATACAAATGTTGAACAATAAGTACAAATGTTGAACAATAAATACAATTGTTGAAAAATAATTACAAACATTACAAAATAAATACAAACGTTGAAAGATACATAGTTACAAACATTGAACGATGAACACAAACATTGAACAACATATGCCAACATTGGGCAATAAATAAAAGTATTAAAAAATAATTACAAACATTGAACAATAATTACAAACATTGAACAATAAGTACAAACATTGAACAATAAACACAAATGTTGACCAATAATTACAAACATTAAAAATAAATACAAACATTGAAAGATACATAGTTACAATATTGAACAGTAAACACAAACATTGAACAAAACCTACCAACACTGGGCAATAAATACAAATATTAAAAACCGATTACAAATATTGAAGAATAAATACAGACATTGAACAATAATTACAAACATTGAACAATAATTACAAACATTGAACAATAAATACAAATATTAAACAATACATACAAACATTGAACAATAAACACAAATATTAAACAATTACAAACTTTGAACACTAAATACAAATGGTGAACAATAATAACAAACATTAAAAAATAAATACAAATATTGAACAATACAAACATTGAACAATAAATACAAATGTTGAACAATAATTACAAACATAAAAAAATAAATACAAATGTTGAACACTAAATACAAATGTTAAACAATAATTACAAACATTAAAAAATAAATACAAATGTTAAACAATAAGTACAAATGTTGAAAAATAATTACAAACATTACAAAATAAATACAAACGTTGAAAGATACATAGTTACAAACATTGAACGATGAACACAAACATTGAACAACATATGGCAACATTGGGCAATAAATAAAAGTATTAAAAAATAATTACAAACATTGAACAATAATTACAAACATTGAACAATAATTACAAACATTGAACAATAAACACAAATGTTGACCAATAATTACAAACATTAAAAAATAAATACAAACATTGAAAGATACATAGTTACAAACATTGAACAGTAGACACAAACATTGAACAAAACATACCAATGTTATAAATACAAATATTAAAAACCGGTTATAAATACAAATATTAAAAACCGATTACAAATATTGACGAATAAATACAGACATTGAACAATAATTAAAAACAATAAAACGAACGATAAACACAAACATTGAACAATACATACCAACATTGGGCAATAAATACAACTATTTAAAACTAATTACAACTATTGAACAACAAATACAGACATTGAACAATAATTACAAACATAATTTTTTTTAAATAAAATCATTGAACAATAAATACAAACATTAAAAAATAAATACATTAAACAATAAATAAAAACATTGAGCAATAAACACAAGCATTGAACAATAAATACAAACCCCGTTTCCATTTGAGTTGGGAAATTGTGTTAGATGTATGTAAATATAAACGGAATACAATGATTTGCAAATCATTTTCAACCCATATTCAGTTGAATATGCTACAAAGACAACATATTTGATGTTCAAACTGATAAACATTTTTTTTTTTGTGCAAATAATCATTAACTTTAGAATTTGATGCCAGCAACACGTGACAAAGAAGTTGGGAAAGGTGGCAATAAATACTGATAAAGTTGAGGAATGCTCATCAAACACTTATTTGGTGAACAGGCAAATTGGGAACAGGTGGGTGCCATGATTGGGTATAAAAGTAGGTTCCATGAAATGCTCAGTCATTCACAAACAAGGATGGGGCAAGGGTCACCACTTTGTCAACAAATGCGTGAGCAAATTGTTGAACAGTTTAAGAAAAACCTTTCTCAACCAGCTATTGCAAGGAATTTAGGGATTTCACCATCTACGGTCCGTAATATCATCAAAGGGTTCAGAGAATCTGGAGAAATCACTGCACGTAAGCAGCTAAGCCCGTGACCTTCGACCCCTCAGGCTGTACTGCATCAACAAGCGACATCAGTGTGTAAAGGATATCACCACATGGGCTCAGGAACTCTTCAGAAACCCACTGTTAGTAACTACAGTTGATTGCTACATCTGTAAGTGCAAGTTAAAACTGTCCTATGCAAGGCGAAAGCCATTTATCAACAACACCCAGAAACGCCGTCGGCTTCGCTGGGCCTGAGCTCATCTAAGATGGACTGATACAAAGTGGAAAATTGTTCTGTGGTCTGACGAGTCCACATTTCAAATTGTTTTTGGAAACTGTGGACGTCGTGTCCTCCGGACCAAAGAGGAAAAGAACCATCCGGATTGTTATACGCGCAAAGTTGAAAAGCCAGCATCTGTGATGGTATGGGGGTGTATTAGTGCCCAAGACATGGGTAACTTACACATCTGTGAAGGCGCCATTAATGCTGAAAGGTACATACAGGTTTTGGAGCAACATATGTTGCCATCCAAGCAACGTTACCATGGACGCCCCTGCTTATTTCAGCAAGACAATGCCAAGCCACGTGTTACATCAACGTGGCTTCATAGTAAAAGAGTGCGGGTACTAGACTGGCCTGCCTGTAGTCCAGACCTGTTTCCCATTGAAAATGTGTGGCATAATATGAAGTGTAAAATACGACAGCGGACTGTTGAACAACTTAAGCTGTACATCAAGCAAGAATGGGAAATAATTCCACCTGAGAAGCTTAAAAAATTTGTCTCCTCAGTTCCCAAACGTTTACTGAGTGTTGTTAAAAGGAAAGGCCATGTAACACAGTTGTGAACATGCCCTTTCCCAACTACTTTGGCATGTGTTGCAGCCATGAAATTCTAAGTTAATTATTATTTGCAAAAAAAAAAAAAAAGTTTGAGTTTGAACATCAAATGTCTTGTCTTTGTAGTGCATTCAATTGAATATGGGTTGAAAAGGATTTGCAAATCATTGTATTCCGTTTATATTTACATCTAACACAATTTCCCAACTCATATGGATACGGGGTTTGTACATTAAACGATAAATACAAATATTAAAAAATAAATACAAACATTGAACAATAAACAGAAACATTGCAAGATAAACAGAAACATTGAGCAATACATACAGATGTTGAATAATAATAATAATAATAATGGATTAGAGTTTATATCGCGCTTTTCTATTATTCGATACTCAAAGTGCTCACAGAGAAGTGGGGACCCATCATTCATTCACACATGGTGGTGGTAAGCTACATACAAATATTCCAAAATAATTACAAACATTGAACAATAAATATTTCAACATGTTGGCATAAACACATTTGTTTAAGGGTGTTGAGAAAAGTCACAGTATGAAGCACTTGGCGGCGAGAAGAGGATCCCGCAGTCATTTTTCACACGGAGATAAAAAATATTTATGAGGTATTTTTTGCAAAGGGCCTGTCTGCTGGTTCCACACGCTGTCATCCCTTCTTCTCTCAAACCACGGGGAAATGTGGTGAGAGAAATAAATGAATAGCACAACATAGATTATTGTCAACACTGACTCACACTGTGGGCGTAATAGGGGGCGCTGTCCTCCACTACCATGGAAAATAACCATAGGCTGGCTTTGATGTATGTTATGTGATATCATACATGTTATGATATCATTCATGCTGTACATCGTGCATTTTATGATACCATACATGTTATATAAAATCATACATGTTGTTTAATATCATACATGTTTATGATACTTACATGTTGTATATCGTACTTGCTATATATCATACAGGCTGTATATCATGGATGTTATGATACATACATGTTATACAATATCATGCATGTTAAATATCATTCATGTTTATGATACTTACATGATGTATATCGCACTTGCTAAGTGATACCATACATGTTATTTAATATCCTACGATATCATACATGTTATGTAATATCATGCATGTTTATGATACTTACATGCTGTATATCTTACTTGCTATATGATACCATACGTGTTATATAATATCATACATGTTGTATGATATCATACATGTTTATGATACTTAAATGCTGTATATCGTACTTGCTATATGATTACATACTGTATATCGTACTTGCTATATATCATACATGCTGTATATCGTTATGGTACATGTTACACGATACATATTACTGTATATGATACATTGTGTATGATATGGTACATGAAATAGGATACATGTTATTTGATGCATGTTATATGATATGGTGCATGTTCTACGATACGTGTTATATGATATTGTACATGAAATAAGATACATGTTATATGATACATATTATATGATACATAGTGTATGATATGGTACATGAAATACGATACATGTTATTTGATACATGTTATATGATATGGTGCATGTTGTACAATACATGTTATCAGATATGGTACATATATGATACAGATATGGTACATGAAATACGATACATGTTATATGATACATATATGATACATGGTGTATGATATGGTACATGAAATATGATACATGTTATATGGTATGGTACATATATGATACATGGTGTATGATATGGTACATGAAATACGATACATGTTATATGATATGGTACATATTATATGACACATGGTGTATGATATGGTACATGCAATACAATACATGTTATATGATACATATTATATGATACATGGTGTATGATATGGTACATGAAATATGATGCATGTTATATGATACATAGTATATGATGCATATGATATGATACATGGTGTATGATATGGTACATGAAATACGATACATGTTATATGATATGGTACATATTATATGATACATGGCGTATGATATGGTACATGAAATACGATACATGTTATATGATACATGGTGTATGATATGGTACATGAAATACGATACATGTTATATGATATGGTACATATTATATGATACATGGTGTATGATATGGTACATGAAATACGATACATGTTGTATGATACATATTATATGATACATGGTGTATGATATGGTACATGAAATACGATGCATGTTATATGATACATAGTATATGATACATATATGATACATGGTGTATGATATGGTACATGAAATACGATACATGTTATATGATATGGTACATATTATATGATACATGGCGTATGATATGGTACATGAAATACGATACATGTTATGATACATGGTGTATGATATGGTACATGAAATACGATACATGTTATATGATATGGTACATATTATATGATACATGGTGTATGATATGGTACATGAAATACGATACATATATGATACATGGTGTATGATTTGGTACATGAAATACGATACATGTTATATGATATGGTACATATTATATGATACATGGTGTATGATTTGGTACATGAAATACGATACATGTTATATGATATGGTACATATTATATGATACATGGTGTATGATATGGTACATGAAATACGATACATGTTATGTGATACATATATGATACATGGTGTATGATTTGGTACATGAAATGCGATACATGTTGTATGATATGGTACATATTATATGATACATGGTGTATGATATGGTACATGAAATACGATACATGTTATATGATACATATTATATGATACATGGTGTATGATATGGTACATGAAATACGATGCATGTTATATGATACATAATAATGATACATATTATATGATACATGGTGTATGATATGGTACATGAAATACGATACATGTTATATGATATGGTACATATTATATGATACATGGCGTATGATATGGTACATGAAATACGATACATGTTATGATACATGGTGTATGATATGGTACATGAAATACGATACATGTTATATGATATGGTACATATTATATGATACATGGTGTATGATATGGTACATGAAATACGATACATATATGATACATGGTGTATGATTTGGCACATGAAATACGATACATGTTATATGATATGGTACATATTATATGATACATGGTGTATGATATGGTACATGAAATACGATACATGTTATATGATACATATATGATACATGGTGTATGATTTGGTACATGAAATACGATACATGTTGTATGATATGGTACATATTATATGATACATGGTGTATGATATGGTACATGAAATATGATACATGTTATATGATGCATGGTGTATGATATGGTACATGAAATACGATACATGTTATATGATATGGTACATACTATATGATACTTGGTGTATGATATGGTACATGAAATACGATACATGTTATATGATACATATTATATGATACATGGTGTATGATATGGTACATGAAATACGATACATGTTATATGATACATATTTGATACATATTATATGATACACGGTGTATGATATGGTACATGAAATACAATGCATGTTATATGATACATAATAATGATACATATTATATGATACATGGTGTATGATATGGTACATGAAATACGATACATGTTATATGATATGGTACATATTATATGATACATGGCGTATGATATGGTACATGAAATACGATACATGTTATGATACATGGTGTATGATATGGTACATGAAATACGATACATGTTATATGATATGGTACATATTATATGATACATGGTGTATGATATGGTACATGAAATACGATACATATATGATACATGGTGTATGATTTGGCACATGAAATACGATACATGTTATATGATATGGTACATATTATATGATACATGGTGTATGATATGGTACATGAAATACGATACATGTTATATGATACATATATGATACATGGTGTATGATTTGGTACATGAAATACAATACATGTTGTATGATATGGTACATATTATATGATACATGGTGTATGATGTGGTACATGAAATACGATACATGTTATATGATGCATGGTGTATGATATGGTACATGAAATACGATACATGTTATATGATATGGTACATACTATATGATACTTGGTGTATGATATGGTACATGAAATACGATACATGTTATATGATACATATTATATGATACATGGTGTATGATATGGTACATGAAATACGATACATGTTATATGATACATATTTGATACATATTATATGATACACGGTGTATGATATGGTACATGAAATACGATGCATGTTATATGATACATATTACAGGCCTCAAATTTTAACTTTTTAAGGTCAAGGCAAGTGTTGCTTTAGAGGAGGGCTCATATTTTAGGGCACCAAGGCAAACAGTATTTTCTTTCGAGGCAGGATATATATAAAAAATAGTGTTCATGTATGAGATCTAGGGCTGACAATTATGGCCAAAGTTATAATTAAGATTATTGTTATCAATATTGAAATCATGATTACTGATTGTTAGGTAAAGCAGTGTTGGGGAGTGAACGTAATACTATCATGTTATTATGTCTAATAAAAAGGCTATAGATAAATGTTATCCATATATCTATAGAAAAAATATTAGGTTTTTTTATTCTTTAATAACATCAACTTGTCAGCTTTTTGTCATTACATTATGCCTTTATCTCTTGTTGCATTTTTATAGAGTTTTTATTTATTTATTTTTTTAAGTGCTGTGATATGTAGATGCTGTATCGGGACAGCTCCATTAAGAGTTTGGGCAGAAATATGTTGTATAGGAATTAACTATACACAATGAAACATTAACAAAATGATGTGTCACATGAATGATTTTTGAAGTAACACCTTATTGACATGAAAAAAACACAATGTAAAAAAAACAAAAACCTTGTGTTTACTTTTTGATATCAAAATAAAACACAAAGCAGTTTGGCTAATGAAGATGAAGTCTAATAAACAAGCTTTGTTCTTCTCCAACGACTCCCTAGTGTTTCAGTACAACAATTTGGCCAACAGAAAAAACACCGGAGTGATCCCTCTAACATTGAATAAACAATTTTCACAGCCTGCGTTCAATTCGATGAAATGGCAAAACATTTTAGCCAGTATTGATGTTATTTGAACACTGATACAGTTTGCAGTTAAATAAAGGACGAGTAAACATCCCAGTCAACAAAGTAAATACTTTATAAACAAGTTGTGACAACGTTCACGACACATTGCCTGCTGCAAAACATCAAATAGCTTTCTCCTTCGCTGTATACTTTTAGTGTGGGGTCAAGTGCGTCTGTCTCCAATATTGTCCACACCTGTCTCCATCTAAACCAGTGGTTCTTAACCTTATTGGAGGTACCGAACCCCACCAGTTTCATATGCGCTTTCACTGAACCCTTCTTTAGTGAAAAATGTTTTGTTTTTTTCAAATTCAAGAAAAAGTTATGTTTTTTTTTACTGGTGCACAAAATGAACTGGGCATGAGCATCACCTTGTTCAAAGAACAAAACCAACACAATGCATGAACTCACAACAAATTACACCCTATACACACATGACCATGAATTGATTAAAGTGGACCCCGACTTAAAGAAGTTGAAAAACTTATTCGGGTGTTACCATTTAGTGGTCAATTGTACGGAATATGTACTGTACTGTGTAAACTGTATTGTTTCATATAATGTATTCTCTTCCTTTGCAATTTGCTAGTAAAAGTTTCAATCGATCAATCAAACCACCTGCAAATCAGATGGTAAATTAGAGGGAACATTGTTTGCTGATAGGGAGAAGTTTTTATTTACACGATAAGTCGGATGTGTCTTTACCTCCGTGGCGCAGGCTCCGCCGAACCCCTGAGGCTGACTCACCGAACCCCTAGGGTTCGATTGAACCCAGGTTCAGAACCACTGATCTAAACACAGCAGTGCGCTCTTAAACACACGGCGGGAAGCGAGAGAAAATTACGTTAAACCGAGCGCTTGGCTCAGTTTACTCCAAGGGGAAATCTCCGCAACAAAGTCTGTGTCGTTGGTCCGCCATGATTATCCAGCCAAACACCGCAAGTGCGCATGCGCCTGACAGTGTTGCCGAAAATGCATTAAAGGGGAACATTATCACAATTTCAGAAGGGTTAAAACCATTAAAAATCAGTTCCCAGTGGCTTACTTTATTTTTCGAAGTTTTTTTCAAAATTTTACCCATCACGCAATATCCCTAAAAAAAGCTTCAAAGTGCCTGATTTTAACCATCTTTATAAACACCCGTCCATTTTCCTGTGACGTCACACAGTGATGCCAACACAAACAAACATGGCGGATAGAACAGCAAGGTATAGAGAGCTCGGATTCAGACTCGGATTTCAGCGGCTTAAGCGATTCAACAGATTACGCATGTATTGAAACGGATGGTTGTAGTGTGGAGGCAGGTAGCGAAAACGAAATTGAAGAAGAAACTGAAGCTATTGAGCCATATCGGTTTGAACCGTATGCAAGCGAAACCGACGAAAACGACACGACAGCCAGCGACACGGGAGAAAGCGAGGACAAATTCGGCGATCGCCTTCTAACCAACGATTGGTATGTGTTTGTTTGGCATTAAAGGAAACTAACAACTATGAACTAGGTTTACAGCATATGAAATACATTTGGCAACAACATGCACTTTGAGAGTGCAGACAGCCCAGTTTTCATCAATTAATATATTCTGTAGACATACCCTCATCCGCTCTCTTTTCCTGAAAGCTGATCTGTCCACTTTTGGAGTTGATGTCAGCAGGCCAGGGAAGCTAGGGTCGATATTCTTCTATGCCATCTCTGTCGTAGCATAGCTTTCCTCGGTAAAGTGTGCGGAACAAACGTCCAATTTCTTGCCACTTTCGCATCTTTGGGCCACTGGTGCAACTTGAATCCGTCCCTGTTCGTGTTGTTACACCCTCCGACAACACACCGACAAGGCATGATGTCTCCAAGGTACGGAAAACAGTCGAAAAAACGGAAAATAACAGAGCTGATTTGACTCGGTGTTTGTAATGTGTTTGAGAAAATGGCGGATTGCTTCCCGATGTGACGTCACGTTGTGACGTCATCGCTCCGAGAGCGAATAATAGAAAGGCGTTTAATTTGCCAAAATTCACACATTTAGAGTTCGGAAATCGGTTAAAAAAATATATGGTCTTTTTTTCTGCAACATCAAGGTATATATAGACACTTACATAGGTCTGGTGATAATGTTCCCCTTTAATAACTGACGTTTTTTCGGTAATTAAAAAATCAAACGGTATTACTAACTATCGCAAATTATCATTATATCGTTTCCTGTTACATACCTTGACCATTAACAAGTAAAAAGTCAAGGGCGGTCACGGCATGTCCTTGCCACAAATGTTGGTAAATTTTTTGGGCATTACGGCGAAAGACGGGGGCGGTTGCGGCACTTGCCATAGTTGCCGCGGTAAAATTTGAGCCCTGATATTATATGATACATGGTGTATGATATGGTACATGAAATACCATACATGTATTATTCGTTCACATCAGGGGACGTCTTTGTAGTTTGTGAAGCCCTTTGAGGCATTTATGATTTAAAACAAATACAAACCCCGTTTCCATATGAGTTGGGAAATTGTGTTAGATGTAAATATAAACGGAATACAATGATTTGCAAATCATTTTCAACCCATATTCAGTTGAATATGCTACAAAAACAACATATTTGATGTTCAAACTGATAAACAATTTTTTTTTGCAAATAATCATTAACTTTAGAATTTGATGCCAGCAACATGTGACAAAGAAGTTGGGAAAGGTGGCAATAAATACTGATAAAGTTGAGGAATGCTAATCAAACACTTATTTGGAACATCCCACAGGTGAACAGGCAAATTGGGAACAGGTGGGTGCCATGATTGGGTATAAAAGTAGATTCCATGAAATGCTCAGTCATTCACAAACAAGGATGGGGCGAGGGTCACCCTTTTGTCAACAAATGCGTGAGCTAATTGTTGAACAGTTTAAGAACAACTTTTCTCAACCAGCTATTGCAATGAATTTAGGGATTTCACCATCTACGGTCGGTAATATCATCAAAGAGTTCAGAGAATCTGGAGAAATTACTGCACGTAAGCAGCTAAGTCCGTGACCTTCGATCCCTCAGGCTGTACTGCATCAACAAGCGACATCAGTGTGTAAAGGATATCACCACATGGGCTCAGGAACACTTCAGAAACCCACTGTCAGTAACTACAGTTGGTCGCTACATCTGTAAGTGCAAGTTAAAACTCTCCTATGCAAGGCGAAAACCGTTTATCAACAACACCCAGAAACGCCGTCGCCTTCGCTAGGCCTGAGCTCATCTAAGATGGACTGATACAAAGTGGAAATGTGTTCTGCGGTCTGACGAGTCCACATTTCAAATTGTTTTTGGAAACTGTGGACGTCGTGTCTTCCGGACCCAAGAGGAAAAGAACCATCCGGATTGTTATAGGCGCAAAGTTGAAAAGCCAGCATCTGTGATGGTATGGGGGTGTATTAGTGCCCAAGACATGGGTAACTTACACATCTGTGAAGGCACTATTAATGCTGAAAGGTACGTACAGGTTTTGGAGCAACATATGTTGTCATCCAAGCAACGTTACCATGTACGCCCCTGCTTATTTCAGCAAGACAATGCCAAGCCACGTGTTACATCAACGTGGCTTCATAGTAAAAGAGTGCGGGTACGAGACTGGCCTGCCTGTAGTCCAGACCTGTCTCCCATTGAAAATGTGTGGCGCATCATGAAGCCTAAAATACCACAAAGGAGACCCCCGGACTGTTGAACAACTTAAGCTGTACATCAAGCAAGAATGGGAAATAATTCCACCTGAGAAGCTTAAAAAATGTGTCTCCTCAGTTCCCAAACGTTTACTGAGTGTTGTTAAAAGGAAAGGCCATGTAACACAGTGGTGAACATGCCCTTTCCCAATTACTTTGGCACGTGTTGCAGCCATGAAATTCTAAGGTAATTATTATATGCAAAAAAAAAGATAAGGTTTATGAGTTTGAACATCAAATATCTTGTCTTTGTAGTGCATTCAATTGAATATGGGTTGAAAAGGATTTGCAAATCATTGTATTCCGTTTATATTTACATCTAACACAATTTCCCAACTCATATGGAAACGGGGTTTTTACATTTTGACTGATTGACATGATACATGTGATATGATATCGTATATGATACATGTCATGTGCTCTCCACATTCAAGTGGCTGCTTGCATCTTCAAATTCCAATATTGGATCATTCCCAAAGTTCTGTCCGTTTGCTAATTTTGAGCAAGAATGTTTTTTGCTGCAGACAGATTATTGCAAATGTATCATCTTCAAAGTCTGCTTGTTGTGACATGAAAGTCAAACCAGTTTGATGCCGCTCGACGCTGATGGAGATTCCCATCAGGCATTGCAGTCTGCATGTAAACGGACAGCAGCTGATAAACGACCGCGCCGCCGCCTCGTCAGCTCCTATTTGTCAGGCGAGGGGAAGCGTTTGTAACCTGGCATGATTCATACACGCACAGATTTTACAGTACTTTAAACACATTTTGGTCGACATATAATGTAAGCGCCAACTTTCGTTTATGAGTTGCAGTATTGTTAATTTCCTCATCATCACTAAGCAGCGTGAAAGCACAACACGTCTAATTACACTGCATTAAAACCCAAACTGTCAACATTTGCGTTGGGAAATCACTGAAACGTTCTGGAATATGACCGTTCATATTCTGAAGAGAACATTGCATGCATTGCTGCGTCTTGATCTTTTTTTATGCTTCAACAATCTTCATTTTGTATGAAAACACTTGATTTGGATACACATTTTTTTCTTGTGAATTCTATATTGGGATTATTTTATTGTCTGTAGGGCGACCTTGGGGCATTTGCAAGGTGCCAATACATTAATATTATCATTATTTATATTATTATGGTTAAAGTTACTTTAAAAAAGCCAGCAAGATCAGGACATCCATTATAAACATACAGAAAAAAAGTCAAAATAATGTTTTTATTCTTTACAATGCACACCACCATCATCATCGTTATTTAATCAGAATTATTGTTTCATATTGTTATTATTAATAATAATATTATGGGTTGGGTTGCTTTATTTTGCAGCCAGCAAGATTTGGAAAAATCATACAGGAACATTAAAAGAAAAAAAAAATCTGTACTTTTTTTTTTTTTTTACAATGCACATCAGAATTATTATTATTGATTAATTTGAATTATTTATTATTATTATTGATAATATTATGGGTTGAGTTGCTTTTTTTTAATAGCCACCAAGATTAGGAAAATTAATATAGGAACATGAGGGAACAAACTTTTTCTTATTTTTTTTTTTTTACAATACACATTACCGGTACTATTTCATCAGAATGGTTATTTCATTCGAATTATGATCATTTTTGTGATTAATATTATCGGTTAGGTTTCTTTTTTTTGCAGCCAGCAACATTAGTAAAAATCATACAGGAACATAGCAGCACGGGGTTATTGCATGTGCCTCACAATACGAAGGTCCTGAGTTCAATCCCGGGATCGGGATCTTTCTGTGTGGAGTTTGCATGTTCTCCCCGTGACTGGGTGGGTTCCCTTCGGGTACTCCGGCTTCCTCCCACCTCCAAAAATATGCACCTGGGGATGGGTTGATTGGCCCTAGTGTGTGAATGTGAGTGTGAATGTTGTCTATCTGTGTTGGCCCTGTAATGAGGTGGTGACTTCTCCAGGGTGTACCCTGCCTACCGCCTGAATGCAGCTGAGATAGGCTCCAGTAACCCCCGCGATTCCAAAAGGGACAAGCGGTAGAAAATGGATGGATGGGCATACAGGAACATGAAGGAAAATGCATTATTCATTTTATGATGCATATTATTATTATTAGCATTACTACTATTATTTATCATTACTATTATTATTATTTTTTTATTACTACTACTGTTATTTCATCATAATTATGTATTATCATTACTATTATTAGTAGTATTATGAGTTGGGTATCTTTATTTTGCAGCCAGCAAGATTAGGAAAGATCATACAGGAACATGAGGGGGAAATTTTTTTATTTTTTTTTACTTTTACAATGCACATTATTATTGTTGTTTCATCAGAATGATTATTGATTCATTAGAATGATTTATTATCAATATCATTATTAAATTATGGGTTGGGTTGCCTTTTTTTTTTTTTTTTTTTTTTTTTTTACAGCCAGCAAGATTAGGAAAATTATTACAGGCACATGAGGTCATATATATATATATATATATATATATATTTATATATATATATATATATATATATATCAATGTTTATTTATATATATATATATCAATGTTTATTTATATAGCCCTAAATCACAAGTGTCTCAAAGGGCTGCACAAGCCACAACGACATCCTCTGTACAAAGCCCACATAAGGGCAAGGAAAAATTATTATTTATTATATATATATATATATATATATATATATATGTATATATATATATATATTTTTTTTTTTTTTTTTTTTTTTTTTTTTTTTTTTTTTTTTTTTTACAGTACACATTATTTAATTTTAATTATGATCATTATTATGTTTAATATTATCGGTTAGTTTTATTTTTTTTTGCAGCCAGCAAGATTAGGAAAAATCATGCATGAGCATGAAGGAAACAATAATTATTTTACAATACATATTATTATTCTTATTATTAGTTATTTCAGCAGAATTATTTATCTTTTTTTTTTTACTAATACTGTTATTATTTCATCATAATTATTTCTTATCATTACTATTATTAGTATTATGAGTTGGGCATCTTTATTTTGCAGCCAGCAAGATTAGGAAAAATCATACAGGAACATGAGGGGGAAAAAATATTGTATTTTTTATTTTTACAATGCTCATTATTATTGTTGTTTCATCAGAATGATTATTGATTCATTAGAATGATTTATTATCAAAATTATTAGTATTAATAATATGGGTTGGGTTGCTTATTTTTTTCTGCAGCCAGCAAGATTAGGACAATTCATACAGGAACATGAGGGCACACATTTTTTTTTAATTTTTTTTTTATAATACACATTATCATTATTATTATTTGATCAGAATGGTTATTTAATTAAAATTATTTATTATCATTATTATTATGATTAATATCGGTTGGGTTTCTTTATTTTGCAGCCCGCAAGATTAGAAAAAATCATACAGGGACAGAGGAGAAAAAATGTGTACATTTTTTTTACAACGCACATTATCATCATTATTACTACTGTTATTATTTCATCAGAATATTATTATTTCATCCGTTATTTATTGTCATTACTGTTACTATCATTATGACTAATATTATGGGTTGAGTTGCTTCTTTTTGCAGCCAGCAAGATTCGGAAAAATGATACAGTAACATAAGGGGGGAAAAAACGTTTTTGTTTTACAATGCACACTATTATTATTAATTCATTAGAATTATTATGATTCATATTATGGGTTCGGATTAGAGATGTCCGATAATGGCTTTTTTGCCGATATACGATATTCCGATATTGTCCAAGTCTTAATTACCGATTCCGATATCAACCGATGCCGATATATACAGTCGTGGAATTAATACATTATTATGCCTAATTTTGTTGTGATGCCCCGCTGGATGCATTAAACAATGTAACAAGGTTTTCCAAAATAAATCAACTCAAGTTATGGAAAAAAATGCCAACATGGCACTGCCATATTTATTATTGAAGTCACAAAGTGCATTATTTTTTTTAACACGCCTCAAAACAGCAGCTTGGAATTTGGGACATACTCTCCCTGAGATAATCCTGATACCCACGACAACTATGGGAAATACTATACTTTGACTTTCACAAAGTGCATTATTTTTTTATTTTTTTAAACATGCCTCAAAACAGCTACAAAAACAATGAAGGCACACAGTTTCTGTCTAGAGTATACTAGAGTAATAAAGTAAACAATAACATAGTCCTCCTTTAGTGCAAGGCTGCCTGGTATACTGTATAACAGGAAATTATAAACTGGGCTCAATCTGCCCTGCTCTAACGTATTTGTATAAGTAACACAAATGTGCTGCAAGCGAGTGGTGAGTGCCTGAAGTGGCCTATCAGTCAGTCAGAGCTTCTGAAATGCTGCGTTGAGACAGGGCACCTCCGTTCACTGCAAGCTGCAAAGTGTGCGCCATGCAAGGCAGACTAGCCACACCAAACTCCACTGTAGCTTTTGCCATACTGCGTGCGTTGTCCCTGACCACAACGTGGGCTTTCGCACTAGGGTTGTTTTTGTTGTATTTTTGTTTTTTTCTCGGCGGAGTCTTTAAACGACAAATGTGTGGTACTACTTTTTTTCGGTGTTTGCCTTTCATCCATCTTCCGCTTGTATTCATCGTGTATCTCCTTATGATTCTTGAAGAGGTGGGAGACTAATTTGCTCGTATTAAAGGAAGACGTCTTGGTTCCCCCTCGCATAACCAACTTTTTGCAGTCATTGCAAATTGCCAATTTTTTATCCATCAGACACACTTTAAAATAATACCAAACCATAGACATGGTGTCGTTAGTCAGTCACCGAGCGAGTTTGCTTGTTAGCCACGGCTACAGCACCGGCAACAACACACTCTTGTTGTTGTTATGCTCCGCTCGCTGCGGTTTGATGAGGTCATCAAGCGTCGCCAGTAAACCTCTCATGCTGCAGTCGTTAACTCCTGTGTTGTGTGTGGGAGAGGGGAGGGGCTGCTGACTGAGATATGTACCGCTCCGTACAGCGGCATTTTAAAAATTCATTCATTTTACTTTTTGAAACCGATACCGATAATTTCCGATATTACATTTTAAAGCATTTATTGGCATCTCTAGTTCGGATGCTTTATTTTTCAGCCAGCAATACACAATATTATTATTATTTCATAAGAATGGTTATTTTATCCGAATGATTTGTTATTATTATGATTAATATTATCGGTTGGGTTTCTGTATTTTGCAGCCCGCAAGATTAGGAAAAATCATTCAGGAACATAGGGGGAACAAAATAAATATATATATATATATATATATATATATATATATTTTTTTTTTGTTCCCCCTATGTTCCTGAATGATTTTTCCTAATCTTGCGGGCTGCAAAATCAAGAAACCATACCCATAATATTAATCATAATAATAATAGTAATGATAATAAATAACTCTGATGAATTATATTTAAAAAAAAACCAAATATATATATATATATATTTAAAAAAAATATATATATATATTTATATATATATATTTTTATTTTTTTTTTTTATTTTTTTTTTACAATGCACATTATTATTACTATTTCTACTGTTATTATTTCATCAGAGTTATTTATTATCATTACTATTATTATTATGATTAATATTATGGGTATGGTTTCTTGATTTTGCAGCCAGCAAGATTAGAAAAAATCTTACAGGAACATGAAGGAAAAAATAATGATTTGTCCTACAATGCACATTGTTATTATTATTGTTATTATCATCGCGTTTGCATGTTCTCTCTGGGTACTCTGGCTTCCCCCCACCTCCAAAGACACACACCTGGCTTATTATTAAATGGTGCCTGGTGTGTGAAAGTGAGCATGAATGTTGTCTGTGTTGGCCCTGTGATGAGGTGGCGACTTCTCCAGGGTGAACCCCGCCTTCCGCCCGACTACAACCGGGATAGGCTCCAGCACCCCCCGTCACCTCGAACAGGTCAAGCAGTAGAACCTTTATGGATGGTCTACGAGTAACTAACAAGTCCTCATGTCCACTACAGAGGACAATGGATACATGTCATTGTGGCAGCCATTTTTGGAAGACGCGTCTTCTATTTCATTGGACACACAACAAAGCACACATGACTAGAAAGCACAGGATGTCCTTCTAGATAACATCTTGTATTCTTGTCGAGTGTTTTTCATTAGAGACAATAAATCACTCGTCCCCACGGAGGACAAAAATGCATTGCTGCGTCTCGGGAGTTTAAAAATAGATGTAAAGTTTGTGATGAAATCCATGCTGGTAAATATATCATAAAATACATAAAATGTTATTAACCCTGCAGATGGCTTTTTGGTGTAGTATTCAAGTGAAATGTTTTGGGGGCCACATTTGCAGAAAGCGAAGGACTTCTCCCTTCACTTAGAGTTTTATGTCCAACCAGCGCCCTCTACAGTGGACCCTTTTCCCTTTTAATTAATCTGGTAAAAACTCATTGGGATTAAAATCTCTTCTACAAGAGTGACCAGGCCAAGAGGACAGCAAAATAGGTTTCATTATACATATAATAACTAAAACACACTATAATTTAAAAAAAAAAAAATACAAATGGGTCGCAGCCTTCTAATACTAGCATGTTAGCTTTTTTTTTTTTTTTTGTGCAAAATTTGCAGGTGTATACCTCAGCGTCAAATACAAAACCAGTGAAGTTGGCATGTTGTGTAAATCGTAAATAAAAACAGAATACAATGATTTGCACATCCTTTTCAACTTATATTCAGTTGAATAGATTGCAAAGACAAGATATTTAATGTTCGAACTAGGAAACATACAGTATATATATATATATATATATATATATATATATATATATATATATATATATATATATATATATATATCTATATATATATATATATATATATATATATATATATATATATATATATATATATATATATATATATATATATATATATATATTTTCAAATAATCAACTTAGAATTTAATGGCAGCAACACATTGCAAAAAAGTTGTCACAAGGGCATTTTTACCCCTGTGTTACATGGCCTTTCCTTTTAAAAACACTCGGTAAACGTTCGGGAACTGAGGAGACCAATTTTTGATGCTTTTCAGGTGGAATTCTTTCCCATTCTTGCTTGATGTACATCTTAAGTTGTTCAACAGTCCGGGGGTCTCCGTTGTGGTATTTTAGGCTTCATAATGCGCCACACATTTTCAATGGGAGACAGGTCTGGACTACAGGCAGGCCAGTGTAGTACCCGCACTCTTTTACTATGAAACCACGCTGTTGTAACACGTGACTTGGCATTGTCTTGCTGAAATAAGCAGGGGCGTCCATGATAATGTTGCTTGGATGGCAACATATGTTGCTCCAAAACCAGTATGTACCTTTCAGCATTAATGGTGCATTCACAGATGTGTAAGTTACCCATGTCTTGGGCACTAATACACCCCAATACCATCACAGATGCTGGCTTTTCAACTTTGGGCCTAAAACTAATCCGGATGGTTCATTTCCTCTTTGTTCCGGAGGACATGACGTCCACAGTTTCCAAAAACAATTTGAAATGTGGACTCGTCAGACCGAACACTTTGCATCAGTCATCTTAGATGAGCTCGGGCCCAGCGAAGCCGGCAGCGTTTCTGGGTGTTGTTGATAAATGGCTTTCGCTTTGCATAGTAGAGTTTTAACTTGCACTTAAACATGTAGCGACCAACTGTAGTTACTGACAGTGGTTTTCTGAAGTGTTGCTGAGCCCATGTGGTGATATCCTTTACACACTGACGTCGCTTTTTGATGTAGTACCGCCTGAGGGATTAAAGGTCACGGGCATTCAATGTTGGTTTTCAGCCTTGCTGCTTACGTGCAGTGATTTTTCCAGACTCTCTTAACCTTTTGATGATATTACGGACCGTAGATGGTGAAATCCCTAAATTCCTTGCAATAGCTCGTTGAGAAATGTTGGACAATTTGGACAATTTGCTCACGCATTTGTTCACAAAGTTGTGACCCTCGCCCCATCCTTGTTTGTGAATGACAAACAAGCTATTTTTAAACCCAATCATGGCACCCACCTGTTCCCAATTAGCCTGTTCACACGTGGGATGTTCCAAATAAGTGTTGGATGAGCATTCCTCCACTTCCTCAGTCTTTTTTGCCACTTGTGCCAGCTTTTTTGAAACATGTTGCAGGCATCAAATTCCAAACGAGCTAACATTTGCAAAAAATAACGTTTTCCAGTTTGACCATTAAATATCTTGTCTTTGCAGTCTATTCAATTGAATATAAGTAGAAAAGGATTTGCAAATCATTGTATTCTGTTTTTATTTACCATTTACACAACGTGCCAACTTCACTGGTTTTGGGTTTTGTATTTAATTACTTTACGAATGATACCTGTTAGCATACTAACATGAGTGTGCTATATTTTATTTTTACATTTTGAAGGCATACACTTGTCATATTTTGGTACTTGATGTGGGCTAATGCTAGCATTTTCAATCATTCAATCAATCAAAGTTTACTTTAATAGCCCTTAATCACAAATGTCTCAAAGGGCTGCACAAAACACGACGACATCCTCGCAAGAAAAAACTCAACCCGATGGGAACAACGAGAAATCTTGGAAGGGGCCAAAGATGCAACCTGTGCAATGGATGCCGAGTGCCATCCATCCATCCATTTTCTACCGCTTGTCCCTTTCGGGGTCGCGGGGGGTGCTGGAGTCTATCTCAGCTGCATTCGGGCGGAAGGCGGGGTACACCCTGGACAAGTCGCCACCTCATCGCAGGGCCAACACAGATAGACAGACAACATTCAGTGGATACGGTTAATAACAGGATTCCAGTCCATAGTGAGGCCAGCAGGGGATTTAAATTATTTTTTTCAGGTATATATTTTGGCACTTGACGCATGTTAGAATTTTAGCATGCTAATATTAACGTTAAAGTTAAAGTCCCAATGATAGTCACACACACACATTAGGTGTGGTGAGATTATCCTCTGCATTTGACCCATACCCAAGTTCACCCCCTGGCAGGTGAGGGGAGCAGTTAGCAGCAGCGGTGGCCGCGCTCGGGATTCATTTTGGTGATTTAACCCCCAATTCCAACCCTTGATGCTAAGTACCAAGCAGTGAGGCAATGGGTCCCATTTTTATAGTCTTTGGTATGACTCGGCCGGGGTTTGAACTCACGACCTTCCAGTCTCAGGGCGAACACTCTAACCACAAGGCCACTAAACAGGTAAAATTTTAGAATTTTAGCATGCTAACATTAGCATTAGAGATGTCCAATAATATCAGACTGCCGATATTATCGGCCGATAAATGCTTTAAAATGTAATATCGGAAATGATCGGTATTGGTTTTAAAATTATCGGTATCGGTTTTTAAAACGCCTCTGTGTACACGGACGTAGGGAGAAGTACAGAGCGCCAATAAACCTTATAGGCACTGCCTTTGCGTGCCGGCCCAGTCACGTAATATTTGCGGCTTTTGACACACTCACAAGTGAATCCCATGCATACTTGGTCAACAGCCATACAGGTCACACTGAAGGTGGCCGTATAAACAACTTTAACACTGTTACAAATATGCGCCACACTGTGAACCCACACCAAACAAGAATGACAAACACATTTCGGGAGAACAACCGCACCGTAGCACAACATAAACACAACAGAACAAATACCCAGAACCCCTTGCAGCACTAACTCTTCCGGGACGCTACAATATAAACCCCTACTACCCCCTATCCCCCCGCCCCCTAACTAAACCCCCCCCCCCCCCCCCCGCCCCCCCCCCCAACCCCGCCCACCTCAATCTCCTCAAGCTGCTGTTTTGAGGCATGTTAAAAAAAATAATGCACTTTGTGACTTCAATAATAAATATGGCAGTGCCATGTTGGCATTTTTTTCCATAATTTCAGTTGATTTATTTTGGAAAACCTTGTTACATTGTTTAATGCATCCATCACAAAAATAGGCATAATAATGTGTTAATTCCACGACTGTATATATCAGTATCGGTTGATACCGGAATCGGTAATTAAGAGTTGGACAATATCGGAATATCTGATATCGGCAAAAAAGCCATTATCGGACATGTCTAATTAGCATGCCAGCTTTTTTTTCCTTCTCGCTAGTTTAGCAGGTATACACTTCAGTGTCATATATTTTTGGTGTTTCACTAACCCTAACCTAAGAATGCTCTTGTTAGCATGCTAGCTTTTTGAGCTTGTTTTGCTAATATTTTTGTCACGTGACGCTACCTGGCCAGCGCGTTAAGTTAAACTTAAAGTACCAATGATTGTCACACACACTAGGTGTGGTGAAATGTGTCCTCTGCATTTGACCCATCCCCTTGTCTACCCCCTGGGAGGTGAGGGGAGCAGTGAGCAGCAGCGGTGGCCGCGCCCGGGAATCATTTTTGGTGATTTAACCCCCAATTCCAACCCTTGATGCTGAGTGCCAAGCAGGGATGCAATGGGTCCCATTTTTATAGTCTTTGATATGACTCGGCCGGGGTTTGAACTCACAACCTACCGATCTCAGGGCGGACACTCTAACCACTAGGCCACTGAGTAGGTAACTGTTAGCATTTCAATTCGGCTTTGGCTCTTGAGCATTCACACGGAATTTCAATCAAAATTGCATTTTCTAGTTATTTGACGACAAATCTAATAAATAATGATAAATGGGTTGTACTTGTATAGCGCTTTTTCTACCTTCAAGGTACTCAAAGCGCTTTGACACTACTTCCACATTTACCCATTCACACACACATTCACACACTGATGGCGGGAGCTGCCATGCAAGGCGCTAACCAGCAGCCATCAGGAGCAAGGGGTGAAGTGTCTTGCCCAAGGACACAACGGACATGACGAGGTTGGTACTAGGTGGGGATTGAACCAGGGACCCTCGGGTCGCGCACGGCCATTCTTCCACTGCGCCACACCGTCCTTAATCGTTGTATTGATTGATTGATTGAAACTTTTATTAGTAGATTGCACAGTACAGTACATATTCCGTACAATTGACCACTAAATAGTAACACCCGAATAAACTTTTCAACTTGTTTAAGTCGGGGTCCACGTTAATCAATTCATGGTACAAACAGCATAATACAGTCATCACACAACTTAATCATCAGAGTATATACATTGAATTATTTACATTATTTACAATCCGGGGGGGTTGATATCAGCACTTCAGTCGTCAACAATTGCATCATCAGAGAAATGGACATTGTAACAGTGTAGGTCTGACTTGGTAGGATATGTACAGAGAGCTGTGAACAAAGTGAGTTCAGAAAGCATAACGAGTATATACATTTGATTATTTACATTTGATTCTTTACAATCCGGGGAGGTGGGATGTGGTGGTGGGAGGGGGTTAGTCAAGGGTTGAAGTTGACTGGAGGTGTTCTTTTAGTGCGGTTTTGAAGGAGGATAGAGATGCACTTTATTTTACACCTGGGAGTGCATTCCATATTGATGTGGCATAGAAGGAGAGTGAGTTAAGACCTTTGTTAGATCGGAATCTGGGTTTAACGTGGTTTGTGGAGCTCCCCCTGGTGCTGTGGTTATAGCGGTCATTTACGTTATGGAAGGAGTTTGACATGTACTTCGGTATCAGGGAGGTTTTAGCGGATTTTATAGACTAGGCTCAGTGCAAGTTGTTTTACTCTGTCCTCCACCCTGAGCCAGCCCACTTTGGAGAAGTGGGTAGGAGTGAGGTGTGATCTGGGGTGGAGGTCTAGAAGTAACCTGACCAGCTTGTTCTGGGATGTTTGGAGTCTAGATTTGAGGGTTTTGGAGGTGCTAGGGTACCAGGAGGTGCACGCGTAATCGAAAAAGGGTTGAATGAGAGTTCCCACTAGAATCTTCATGGTGCTTTTGTTGACCAGAGAGGAGATTCTATAGAGAAATCTCGTTCGTTGGTTGACCTTTTTGATTACCTTGGTTGGAAAGATTAGCCTCTAGTATGGAACCTAGGTAGGTGACCTCATCTTTCCTCGTGATAACAATGTCACCCACTTTTATTACACTGACTTTCTTAAAGGCCGACTGAAATTTTTTTTTTTATTTAAACGGGGATAGCAGATCCATTCTATGTGTCATACTTGATCATTTCGCGATATTGCCATATTTTTGCTGAAAGGATTTAGTATAGAACAGGGGTCTGCAACCCGCGGCTCTGGAGCCGCATGTGGCTCTTTCATGCCTCTGCCGTGGCTCCCTTTGGCTTTGAAACCGAATGTCAACAAATATTGGTTACTTGATGTATTATATTTAATTTTATTTAGTTTATTTTTAATTTAACAGTTGTTATTTTGGAGAGTTCTGGGATCTTGTCATATGAAAATAAAACACATTTGAATATATTGTCGATGGAAATGTATGTCACAGCCCTTTTGCGACATCTCTTGCTGCCATGCAATTGTATTGTTTTTAGCGGTCAACTCCTTGCAATGGATGCATCAAAAAAGAGAAACATTTTATTTATTTACATTTTTATCAATTTGCTGTTTTTATTGATGACTAGGTAGTTGTTTTAAATTTTTAGTCAAATGAATATGCCGCAGTCGTATGCCTTCAGAACATTGGAATGAGTTGATTTTTATTTTTGTATTCATTAATAAGGGAAGGAACAGTGTATTTTTTTCTAAAGTTCAAAATAATTTGATGATTTGCTTCGTTATACCCAGAAATACATCAAATAAGTGTTTATTTTCATAAGTCTTATAGCACAAGTGTAAGGAAACTATAAGTGGTGTTATCGTCATTTTAGGAATCTAACAGAGTTAGTGGCTCTAGGTGGGTTTTATTTGGGGGGAAATGGGCTCCAATGGCTCTTTGTATGCTGAAGGTTGCCGACCCCTGGTATAGGACAATGACTATAAAGTTCGCAACTTTTGGTCGCTGATAAAAAAAAAAAGCCTTGCCTGTACCGGAAGTAGCGTGACGTCACAAGTTGAAAGTCTCCTCACATTTCCCCATTGTTTACACCAGCAGCGAGAGCGATTGGGACCGAGAAAGCGACGATTACCCCATTAATTTGAGCCAGGATGAAAGATTCGTGGATGAGGAACGTGAGAGTGAAGTATTACAGTGCAGTGCAGGACCCATCTTTTTTTGCTTTGACCGTAACTTAGGTACAAGGGCTCATTGGATTCCACACTCTCTCCTTTTTCTATTGTGGATCACGGATTTGTATTTTAAACCACCTCGGATACTATATCCTCTTGAAAATGAGAGTCGAGAACGCGAAATGGACATTCACAGTGACTTTTATCTCCACGACAATACATCGGTGAAGCACTTTAGCTACGGAGCTAACGTGATAGCATCGGGCTTAACTGCAGATAGAAACAAAAGAAATAAACCCCTGACTGGAAGGATAGACCGAAAATCAACAATACTATTAAACCATGGACCTGTAACTACACGGTTAATGCTTTCCAGCCTGGCGAAGCTTAAAGGGGAACATTATCACTATCAATATATACTATATATATTATCAATATATACCTTGATGTTGCAGAAAAAAGACCATATATTTTTTAACCGATTTCCGAACTTTAAATGGGTGCATTTTGGCGAATTAAACGCCTTTCTACTATCGCTCTCGGAGCGATGACGTCACAACGTGGCGTCACATCGGGAAGCAATCCGCCATTTTCTCAAACACCGAGTCAAATCAGCTCTGTTATTTTCCGTTTTTTCCACTGTTTTCCGTACCTTGGAGACATCATGCCTCGTCGGTGTGTTGTCGGAGGGTGTAACAACACGAACAGGGACGGATTCAAGTTGCACCAGTGGCCCAAAGATGCGAAAGTGGCAAGAAATTGGATGTTTGTTCCGCACACTTTACCGATGAAAGCTATGCTATGACAGAGATGGCAAGAATGTGTGCATATCCTGCGACACTCAAAGCAGATGCATTTCCAACGATAAAGTCAAAGAAATCTGCCGCCAGACCCCCATTGAATCTGCCGGAGTGTGTGAGCAATTCAGGGACAAAGGACCTCGGTAGCACGGCAAGCAATGGCGGCAGTTTGTTCCTGCAGACGAGCGAGCTAAACCCCCTATCGACCCTAGCTTCCCTGGCCTGCTGACATCAACTCCAAAACTGGACAGATCAGCTTTCAGGAAAAGAGCGCAGATGAGGGTATGTCTACAGAATATATTAATTGATGAAAATTGGGCTGACTGCACTCTCAAAGTGCATGTTGTTGCCAAATGTATTTCATATGCTGTAAACCTAGTTCATAGTTGTTAGTTTCCTTTAATGCCAAACAAACACATACCAATCGTTGGTTGGAAGGCGATCGCCAAATTCGTCCTCGCTTTCTCCCGTGTCGCTGGCTGTCGTGTCGTTGTCGTCGGTTTCGCTTGCATACGGTTCAAACCGATATGGCTCAATAGCTTCAGTTTCTTCTTCAATTTCGTTTTCGCTACCTGCCTCCACACTACAACCATCCGTTTCAATACATGCGTAATCTGTTGAATCGCTTAAGCCGCTGACATCCGAGTCTGAATCCGAGCTAATGTCGCTATAGCTTGCTGTTCTTTCCGCCATGTTTGTTTGTGTTGGCTTCACTATGTGACGTCACAGGAAAATGGACGGGTGTTTATAACGATGGTTAAAATCAGGCACTTTGAAGCTTTTTTTAGGGATATTGCGTGATGGGTAACATTTTGAAAAAAACGTATAATAAGCCACTGTGAACTGATTTTTAATGGTTTTAACAATTCTGAAATTGTGATAATGTTCCCCTTTAACAATGCTGTTGCTAACGACGCCATTGAATCTAACTTAGCTACAGACCTCGACAGAGCTATGATAAGAACATTAGCTCTACACTTGCGCCAACCCTCATCTGCTCATCAACACCGAAGCTCACCTGCGTTCCAGCGATCGACGGAGCGACGAAGGACTTCACCCGATCAGCGATGCGGTAGGCGGCTAGCGTCGGATAGCGCGTCTGCTATCCAAGTCAAAGTCCTCCTGGTTGTGTTGCTGTAGCCAGACGCTAATACACCGATCGCACCTTCTTTGCAGTCTCCATTGTTCATTAAACACATTGCAAAAGATTCACCAACACAGATGTCCAGAATACTGTGGAATTTTGCGATGAAAACTGAGCTTTTTGTATTGGATACAATGGCGCCCCAATACTTCCGTTTCAACCATCGACGTCACGCGCATACGTCATCATACCTAGATGTTTTCAACCGGAAGTTTCGCAGGAAATTTAAAATTGCACTTTATAAGCTAACTCGGCCGTATTGGCATGTGTTGCAATGTTAAGATTTCATCATTGATATATAAACTATCAGACTGCGTGGTCGGTAGTAGTGGGTTTCAGTAGGCCTTTAAGGTTGGTACTGTTGTACTGGTTTTGAAAAGGTAAAAACTACCAAAACGGTTGCCTACTTTCTTTAAAGGGGAACGTTATCACAATTTCAGAATGGTTAAAACCATTAAAAATCAGTTCCCAGTGGTTTATATTTTTCGAAGTTTTTTTCAAAATTTTACCCATCACGCAATATCCCTAAAAAGTGCTTCAAAGTGCCTGATTTTAACCATCGTTATAAACACCTGTCCATTTTCCTGTGACGTCACATAGTGAAGCCAACACAAACAAACATGGCGGAAAGAACAGCAAGCTATAGCGACATTAGCTCTGATTCAGACTCGGATTTCAGCGGCTTAAGCGATTCTACAGATTACGAATGTATTGAAACGGATGGTTGTAGTGTGGAGGCAGGTAGCGAAAACGAAATTGAAGAAGAAACTGAAGCTATTGAGCCATATCGGTTTGAACCGTATGCAAGCGAAACCGACGAAAACGACACGACAGCCAGCGACACGGGAGAAAGCGAGGACGAATTTGGCGATCGCCTTCTAACCAACGATTGGTGTGTGTTTGTTTGGCATTAAAGGAAACTAACAACTATGAACTAGGTTTACAGCATATGAAATACATTTGGCAACAACATGCACTTTGAGAGTGCAGACAGCCCAATTTTCATCAATTAATATATTCTGTAGACATACCCTCATGTCAGCAGGCCAGGGAAGCTAGGGTCGATATTCTTCTCTTGATCATCTTCGGGACGGTGTGAGCCAAGACATCCAGGGGGTTTAGCTCGCTCGTCTGCGGGAACAAACTGCCGCCATTGCTTGCCGTGCTACCGAGGTCCTTTGTCCCTGAATTGCTCACACACTCCGGCAGATTCAATGGGGGTCTGGCGGCAGATTTCTTTGACTTTATCGTTGTTAATGCATCTGCTTTGAGTGTCGCAAGATATCCACACATTCTTGCCATCTCTGTCGTAGCATAGCTTTCGTCGGTAAAGTGTGCGGAACAAACGTCCAATTTCTTGCCACTTTCGCATCTTTGGGCCACTGGTGCAACTTGAATCCGTCCCTGTTCATGTTGTTACACCCTCCGACAACACACCGAAGAGGCATGATGTCTCCAAGGTACGGAAAA